>NC_136736.1:2857500-2987500 GCF_936440315.1 Barbus barbus | reverse complement strand
CAGACAGACAGGCAGACAGACAGGCAGATAGATAGATAGATAGATAGACAGACAGACAGACAGACAGACAGAAAAATGGATGGATGGAATACAGATAGATAGATAGATAGACAGACAGACAGACAGACAGACAGACAGACAGACAGACAGACAGGTAGAAAAATGGATGGATGGAATACAGATAGATAGATAGATAGATAGATAGATAGATAGATAGATAGATAGATAGATAGACAGACAGAAAAATGGATGGATGGAATACAGATAGATAGATAAACAAACAGACGGACGGGCGAACAGATAGATAAGTCGTTTTTGTGCTCTTCTGTAACAAGTGTGTCTGTTTATTGGCTCAGAGCTGTTGTGGTTTTATTTGATCTGAGGGCTTCAGAAGTGATTTTCTTTGTTCATCATGAGAGAATGTGGGTCAGGCCTGATGTATGTTTGAGGAGCATCTGCCACAGAACAAGACTCTTCATAAAACATGGCCTGATCACAACTTCTCTCTTGTTTTGGGGTTTTTTTTCCCCTTGAGCTGTGTGCAAAGAACTGACTGGAAACTCTTACAGACCCATCCAAGGTCATGAGACCTAATGAGACGTGAAGACTCATCCGTCATCACACTAAACCCTGATGCGGGCGATGCATTTCAAGTGATTAGGCCGTGTGCTGGCTGATGTTGATGGAGGGTCGTGTTTGTCTTGAGCTGCCGTGAGGGTCTCTTCTCTCCTGGATTGCTTACATTGGCGCTCGGGGATACTTGGAGAAGTCCTCTATTATCTGAGCAGCGGTGCAGGTGACAGCTTGTCACTGAGCGCTCGGCTCATGAGACAGAGAGAGAGAGTCACGGGATGGTGTTTTAAACTTGGTGGTATTTAGAGTAGTAGTCATTATGCTGATGAATAATCGGGACAAATGAGCTCCACTCTCAAATGTACGATCTTGTTTTCTTCCCACAGTGCACGCTGGTGTACGAGTCGTCACATGGAAGGGTTAATGACAAAGATAACGGACCAATAATGAATGCTGGTGAGTTAAAGAATCCTTTATATTTTGTGTTTTTTGCTCATATGCAGCAAAGTTTGGAGAAAGGTTGCCAGGTTGTTTTTAATCGATCACCTGATGCATTAATGTCATGTGACCTAATACTCACAGAAAAAAATGACAATGCTGATTGGCTGATGACATCACAAAAATGTACATGATCCAAAAAATGTACGTCCATGTCACATTAGGCACTAGTAATGCACTTATTCTACTGTTCAAAAGCTCAGAAAGACTTCAGCTATTCAGCGAGGATGCATTAGACTGATCAGAAACGACAGTAAAGTCTAAAGTAAAGATTTCTGTTTCATTCATGAATATAAAAAATCTACAGGAATATAAGCAGCACAACTGTTTTCAATATTGATAAATGTTTATGAGCAACAAATCAGCATATTAGAATGATTTCCGAAGGATCTTGTGACAATGAAGACCGTAGTAATTATGCTGAAAATTCAGCTTTTCATCAAATTACTTTTTAAAATATATTACAATAGATCACAGTGCTTTTAAATTGCAATAATATTTCACATTTTTTACTGTGATTTTGATCAAATAAATGCAGCCGCAAAAGATACTTTATTCAAAGACATAAAAAATCTTATAGTCCAAACTTTTGAATGATAGTGTAAAATATAATTTACAGTTTATGTTATTAAAATATATTTGATCAGAATGCATGTTTTACATTGCTGCCAATGGTGAATATACTTTTTGCAACCATCTTCCATCAGCGGTTAACTGGGTCACGCTAACCAGCCAACTCTAGTTCTCCTGCTCTGCAGCCATGCAAAAGTAATTTCCTACATACTTGATTGCTCAGGGGTGCTTCTTCAAACTCCTTCATAGAGTTATATTTCATGTATGGATCAACTTTGTCTCAGAGGTTTCTTTTCAATTTTTCAGAAGAAATACAAATGAGGCAGCTAAAGTCAAACTATAGAGCTATAAATGAAAGTGCATATTAACTCAGATCATTCAGGCTGCGGAGAATCTAATGAGAAATTTATGAGGTCATATTGAGTTCTTTGAGTTTTGTTCACAGGCTCACAGACTTTTGTTGATCTTTACTGAAACTCTAGAGATGCAGGACGCCTGAGCAAACATGCTCGCTCATTACTGTCTAGGAAGCGTTTTATAATGCAATCTGGTTACAGTTGGTTATGCCACCGAAGAAGTGACATCATTTGAACTGCATTCGCTTTATTAAATTGATTTGAAAAAATTAGACTTTGTGTCACAACAATTTCTATTTATGCTGTTCTTTGACCTTTCTATTCATCAGAGATCACAAATTATTTCCTTCTGTGTTTATTCCTAGAAAATAACAACTTGATTTGTGTGATTTTACGATATTATGAAAAGAATAGTAAATAAAACATATGACCTCCTGTGGTGGACAAACAACATTTAAAGCAGGCCCATTTTTTCAGGCACGGTTTCCTATTCTAGGAAAGTTCTGTTGAAATTAATGGTACTTAAGACTAAATATGTAATCAGAAATAGTGTAGCATGTTTGTTTAGTGTATTGGTTGAGCAATGAAATAATCAGTGATGGAATCATTAAGTATAGTCAGAAGCAGGATTGTTGAATTCGGTTTGATTCCCATCCGTATTGTTGAGATTATGAAGTGTATCCGGCAGCGTTTGATTGCCGTCCCAGTGAACAGTGTGATTGCTGAGGATAAATAACAGCCAGCAGCGGTGTGAAGTGCAGCTCATTACCTTAATTACCTCAGGTAACGTAGCAGATTAAACAGTATTGGGGGAATACGGTAGTTTTTATGCCATTTCAATTTAGTCGGTGTAAATTTGCTTTGCACAAGGAGGAGAAGAGAGTTGGGATGTGTCGGATAGTTTTGGCACATTATTAGTGAGTGAATAGACCCGAAGTCCCTGGATGAGAAAAGTTCCCGGAGAAGCAAACTCTGTAGAAGGCCATTTCTTTATTTATGAGCTGCTGTGATGTGATGGATGGAGGGGAAGTCGGGAACGGCAGACGAATATCTCTAGAAGTCCAGGGTGTTATCTTCGTATCTGATGTTTTGCAGTGTTTATTTGTTGATGTATCTGTAACCGTATTGAATGTCATTGTGGCTGTTGTTTTAGTCATGCCGCTGCTTGTCAAAATATGTTAGTCTCTGCTGCTTTGGTAAGAGTGACTAATGAAATTTGTCCTCATCACCCCGACCCCTGTGCTTCAACACGAACTCAATGCACAGTCATTTCCCTAAGAGTTTGAGCAGGCAGAGATGCTGCGATCCGATTGGCTGTCGGATTAGAGGGCGAACAGGAGGGCGGAGTCAGAGGTTAATCCTCATCTGTGAAGAACTCGGCGCTGGATGGGGGAGTTTGAGTCCGCTTCTCCTCCTCTGGAGGTCACGCGTCCATCTGCCTCAGCCAACCACCTGTCTATACTTTCTGGACACATTAAGGACACGTAACACAATGGTTTGGTGGTCATGAATTAATATTTTGGGGGTTTTTTTGCAGTGGGGTTCAGATGTCTGAGACCACTTGTGAAAATTGTTTTAATACAACATTTTCATTATAAATGGGCATGATGTATTTTAGTATTTTGGAGTGTCCTGTTTTTGCTTAAATGGTCATGTGTAAAATCTGAAGATTTCCACTAAATTTAATAATAATAAAAAAAAGTTTATTTTCAGGCTTATAGATCTAGATTTGACTACAAATACTGTCAATGGGTGTCACAATTTTATGTTGCATACAGAATGTGTGGCACTGCTAAATTTATTTTTGGTCATTAAAAAAAGCTTATTTTACTGTAATGAAGATCTATTTAAAATATATTTATAGATATTAAGATGTTTCAGTTATCATTTCAAAAGTATAATGCAAATTTCTAATTAATTGTTACATACAGGGGCAACAAAACAGATCTAGCCACTTTTCATTTTAAGTTTATTTTTCATTTTTTCTTACTGGTTTCAGCCTTTGTGTTTATGTTAGTCAGACTTCTCCGTTGTATACGGTATATACCCACATTATGTTTCAAAGCCCCATGTTTAAGCTCCTAAAGAGTTGCAGTAGATTTTTTCCTATGTATTTAATAAGAATCTCATGCTGCCACCACAAAGACCAAAAAAAGGTCCACTATTTAAGCAACTCTAGACCTACAGATTGTCCTGCTCCGTTGACTCGCCTGTATTGCCAAGCGTTGACGAGAAGCAAGATTTCATGCCATAGAGGAAATAACTTCTCCTACTGTCACCTCACTTCTGATAAGAGCATTAAACGTGTTCTGCGCTGTCATTCACGGCTATCCAGAACCACTTTCCCACCGTTTCTCTTCACAGGACACTTAAAGCAGTTTAAATAGCGCTGTGGAAAGTTGGAAGGCACTTTTTAAATGTTAGGATATAGTATGAGCATGTCAGACAACAAAAAACACCATAAAATTATCCGTATAACTTGTCTTCTAAAGTCATACAGTAGCTTTGTGGAAGGAACAGAGATCACTTACTGTACAGTACGTCTACTTAATGTCTCTCTCTCTTTTTTCTCTCTCTCTCTCCATCAGTGTTTAAGAACGCGGTGTGTAAGGTGTACAGGTTTCAGACGGTGGAGAGTAAATGGATGTTGGTTCAGGAGCAGATGGCAGAGTGTACGCTGTCCTTCAGCGTCCCGAAGCAGCTCATCGCCCTCTACATTCAGGAGGACACCTGCAGGTAAGAGCCTTTCAGAGCCGTGAGGAAGTAGTGAAGCAGACGAGATTGTTAAAGCGGCACAAAAATTGAGTTAATTTGCCTAACTTCTGCTGTGTTTAGTGCAGTATTCTTCACTGAAAAGATGACAGCAGGTCAATACAGTGTTGTGTTACTCTGTTGTTAAACTGTGAAATCAATGTAATGAAAACTAGATTATTTTTTGTTCATGTGGCGGATCCTTTTAGCAAAGTATCTTATGAGAATATGAGAACAGTGAGAATCAAACCTATGACTCTGCGACCAAGTGAACTACAGGAATATTCATTAATGCATTTTAACAGTGACATTTTTAGCATTCGCAACAAATTTTGGTAGCAGTCACATATGCTTTTTGTTATATATAACTGAAATATTCCTAAATAACATTACAATGCAGTATTTTTGTAAGAAGTCTTCTGCTCACCAAGGCTGCATTTAGTTGATCAAAATATGTTCAAAAACAGTAATATTGTAAAATATTATTACTAATTAAAATAACTTTAAATCAATAAAATAAAAAAACATTACTCCAGTCTTCAGTGTCACACGATCCTTCAGAAATCATTCTGATTTGCTGATGTTCTGCTCAAGAAACATTACTATATTGAAAAAAGTTCATATTTTTGTGTAAACTGTGATACATTTTTTCAGAATTCTTTGGTAAATAGAAAGTTCAAAAGAGCAACATTTGAAGTAGCAACAATTTATTGTGATTTTTTTAATTAATTTAATGCATACTTTCTGAAAAAAGTATTATATTTTATTTTATTTTATTATTTTAATGAATACATAAACAAAAAAGGTAACACTTTATTTTAAGGTGTCCATAATACAGTAATTACCAAGTTAAGTACTTAGTAGTAGCCGTTGTACTTACATGAAACTAAATGTACTTATCATGTAAATAAGTTATGAAACAGCCTGTACTTACAGTTTGTAATTATATAGATGTAATAGGCAGCTACTGTTGCACATATGTCTGTTACACAGCTACTAGTACACTTAAGTGCAATCTTGATACTTTATTTTAAGTAGCTTATGTTTGTGTAATATTCTGTCATTTTAATGTAATTAGAAATGTATTATATTTATTTTAGCTGTGTACTGGTGGGTTAAATCAAACTAAGGTGCAGCTGGATAAGGTGTATAGTATAGATACACATGAAGTACACTTAAGTACAATCTTGATACTTTATTTTAAGTAGCTTATGTAGCTTAGTTGCTGTGTAACAGACTCGGTTTGTTACATATAGCTGCCTATTACAGCTACATAATTACAAACTGTAAGTACAGGCTGTTCCAAAACTTCATCACATGGTAAGTACATTTAGTTTCATGTAAGTACAACGGCTACTACTAAGTACTTAACTTGGTAATTACTGTATTATGGACACCTTAAAATAAAGTGTTACCAAAAAATCTTACCGACCCTGAACAATCAACACACTCAAAAAAAAAAAAAAAGTTTTGTGTAGGATAGACCCTGTAAAGCACAGAAGAAAGAAAAATACTAAACTGACCTTTTTATTTAAACAACGAGTATTTAATAATGGCATTTGAACGGAGCATTTGATGGGATATTTTATATGATCTGAAATGAGCATCAAACCTCGATCTTGTTTTTCAATGGCTCTGCGTGAGAATGAATAAGCAGCACAAATATTTTTTTCCTGTTATTGTGATTCATGCAATATACATTCACTAACTCAATGCAAAGAGCTATGTTACATTTGCAGTGTAATGATGGTTTAGCTGCTCCACAGGGAGAGAACAACTATTTGTTTTACTTCATGAAAGAAATGAATGAAAAATCAGTAAATGATGGCAGGATTTAAACTGTTCCATTCATTTGTGGTCGCGATGAAACCAATCTAGTATCTTATGAAAGTCACAAAAAAGTCTATTATATTGTGAAGTGAAATCTGCAGTGAATATCATACGAATGTCCTGTGGCTGAAGTATGGGGACTGCATTATGTGGTAAGATCCTAGAGAACAGGTTCAAGTGCAGGTTGAGCGAAGCTGGAATTGTTTGCTAGAACGAATGCGAAACAAAAGGCAGTTTGAGCGAGATACGAGGGTTTATTTCAGAGATGGAAATGGCTGTTTTAGAGCTATACTTAGCCTGCACTAAATTATTCAAGGATGTTTAACACTTCAAAGGAGAGTGCCTGTCCTCTCTCTCGGAAACTCAACCACCCTCCCTCTCTCCTGCTTTTCTTTAATTTTACCTTTGCATTCTCTCTTCCCTCCATCTCATTGTGGGAGAGCTGTAACCTAAGCGTTAGAAGAGAATGGAGCCGCGTGGAAGTGCAAGGTGAAGAGAACAAGGGCGAGACGCGGGAAACCTTCAGCTTTCTAAAGCACAGCAGTCAACAGTGCACTCCAACACAACGCATAGATGTGTTTTTAAAGAAAGCGCACTTCTCAGTTCCTGTGGTTGATGTTTTGGGCTTTCTGATGGATGGATGTGACATGACCACCACAGCTCAGTGTGTTGATGCTCATGCACTCCGACGCTTCATCGAATTCAAGACCGAAAGTTAGCAAACAAGACGATCAACACTAATATACCTTATATCTTTATTAAACCAATTTTGATTAAAAATATATATGTTGTTATTTTATGTAGCAGTCATCTAGATTTTGGAATGTGTTCTATTATTATTTATATTAATATAAAATTAATACATTTATATATATATATATTTTTTTTATATTTATATTTTTATATATTCATATCTACAGTTTTTGTATTTAATAATTATATTAAAATGTGCAATTTTATAATATATTTAATGTGTGATAATATTATTTTTTTATTTAAATTTAAATTACATGTAAGCATATATTGCATTTAATAATCATATACACTATGATCATCAACACAAATATGTGTGAGTGTGTGTGTATATTCATTTTCTATTTTTCTAATATTTGTATTATTAATTGTATTAATCTGCTAAATAATAAATAATTTATAAATTTAAATTAATTATAAATTTACATTTTATAGTTTTCTATTAATGTAACTACAGTATATAATGTTTATATTTTAATTTACACATTAAAATCTAAGAATTATTAAATATGACACAAAATATAATAAATTTAAAAGTATATATTATATTAATATGTTCAGTAATATAATGTAATATTTTGATATTTTAAAATTGTGCATGTTTTATAGCGCTTTATGGCAAAATGTGAAAAAATGTTGGCTATGCTTTATATATTTTTAAGCATTGAATTTTTTGTGAAATATGTCTAATCAGAATATGTACAGTATGTTCGGTATATGAGAGAATAAATAGGCACAATTAGTCACTTTTTTTTTTTTTTAACAAAACTGTCTGTGTTAATTTCTTTGAATTGTAATTTAATAAATTCCACATACTGTCATTGTAGTTGGTTTTGAGGCCAATTTAGTTCAAATATCACACTTGTAAATTGAATGGAGTCTGTTCTTAAATTCAGGATTTTACCCAATCCTTGCACTAAAAGCTAGATGAAAACTTAGTAAACCATTTGTGATCTTGTTTCTCACCGCAGAGCAACAAGCTGAACAATCTCACGGATTAATTTGCTCTTTGTTTCCAGCTCCGGCTCTTTCCCCAGAGTTTCTGTTTTTATGTACTGTGCATGTACACTTCTCAGCATGCACCATTATCAGCAGCAACTTCCCAAAGTCTACAGGTATTAGCAGAGGCACGTTTTCATCTGCAGCGAATCATTGTAAGCCGGTCCAGGCCGAGAGTGTGTTTGGCCATTGAAGAATCTGAGATCATTAACTCTGCGAGACACACATTCCCAGACTGGAGCTCCCATAGATCAGACCCTGCTAAGCAATTATCATCATGTGTGCATTATTCAGCGAGGCTATTTGGCCTCAACACCTGCTCTCCCGCTACAGACGGGTAACTCAAGCAGCGATTTCTATCCCTAGACATCTAATTATCGGCCCGGGCGCCGCGTTCACCTTTAAGGCCGTTTCAGCTGCTTTTGTTGGCTCTGGTTGAACCACAATTGCATACGATTAAAAGAAAATAGATATCATATCTCAACGTGTTTGGAAAAAAGGAAGGAATGCGAGGCTGATGTTTTATCATTAGCGGTGTTTGCTAAGCAGCACTGTTACTCTTGTGACTCTCATCCGCCCACAACACCGGAGAAACTCACATTATCTTCAGCAATTGCTAAATGCTAGTGTTGGTTATGAATAGACCTTTTGTTTTTCTGTCGTTTTCATTGGACTGACGTCAACGGAAATTCAGTGTCGTTCACTGCATGTGTCCTTCACAAGTCAGCATGACATCCAAATTCAACCTATTTTCTTGCGTAATGCACATTCTTGCTTTTCTGTGCTTCATCTGTGCAACTTATTTAAGTTCATCATTTTCATGTCTTCACAGTTTTTGAAAACAAATAAGCTCTTCACCTCTGAATTGACTTTTCTCGTCAGCTGACATAGCTAGACTCATTTATTTTCTATTAATGCAACCCAGTTAGTTTTTGATGCTTATATTGAGGTCCTGGCCTATGCTTGTTTTCCTGTTTAAGTATCTGTTTAACCTGAAATGACATATTTCGATATTGAAAGCTAAATGGGTTTTAAATGCCATCAAGTTGACACTACAGAGGTCAGCCTTTGGAAACCAAAGGGTTAAGTTTAAAGTAGTTAGGTCCATTTAGCCCCCTGCTGGATTTTAGGATCAAAAATGGTCTTTCTCCATTCAAAAAGTCCAGATATTCAAAACTAGCATGCCTTTGAGAAATAAAATAGGAGATTTTATTATAATAGATGTAATAAAATGCATTTCTTTTTAATTATTTGATTTAAATATTTTTGTAAGACAAAGCATGCAATTTAATGATGTTTTGCCAGTGTCCAGAATGTATTTATTTATGGTAAGACTTTTCAGTGCATGAGATAAACCGCATTAATATAATTATTTCATTATATTATAATAGATGCTTTGCTAGTGTCAGATATTTAATAATTTATTTATTGTAAGACTTTTAAAGCATGAAATTAAAAAGCATGACATTTTCCCCGTCTGCTATGTTTGAAGATATTTATGTATTTATTTAATTAGTTATTTTTGTTTCTTTTTTTAAACAAAGCATGACATTGACTTATTTTTCCCTGTTTTTAAAATAGTAAAATAGCAAACGTTTAATTTCATTTCCATGTATGACACAAGTGCCCAGTATATACTAATTAATTAGGATTTGTTTTGTCTTTGTTTATTATTTTACTTATTTCTTCCTTGTCTGCTCTGTTTGAAAAAAATAGCAATTTTCATTATATATTATAATAGATGTTTTGCCAGTGTCCGAAAGCTTGGCATTGACTTATTTCCCTGTCTGCTGTCTTTAAAGAAATAAAATAGCAAATGTTTATTTTTATTATATGATGCATGCATTAATTGTTTTATTATAAATTTATTTATTCTTCATAAATTGGCTTATTTTTCCCGCCGTCTGCTGTCTTGGAAGAAAAAAAATAGCAAAATATTTAATTTAATTATTTGATGCAAGTCCCCAATATGTTTTTTTTTTTTTTTTTTTTTTTACATAAAATTGCCTTATTTTCTCCCTGTCTGCTGTCTTTGTTGTCTCAGTTGGGGATCATGTGTGTTCCTGTGATACCATCAGCCAGTCGGGGTTGTGATGATGTCATTTTACTGCAGCTACGCAGTGATTAGTCACATGACTTTTACATTTAAAAGATGCATCGTGCAGGTCGCGCACGTCCAGAGGGGATGAGAAACTGTCATTGAGATTAATGCAGATAACTTTCATTTTCAATGCTTTATATACCAGTATTGATGTGATAATATTAGCTGAAGGGCTGCAACAAGATTCACTTCTTCTTTATATTCATACTTTGACATTGAAAGCCTGTACACACAGGTTTTGGCAGTAGAAAGTGGTATTTTGGACAGAAAGAGTGAGCATTATGGACATTTTTGTCATGTAACTCTCCAAATTGAGTTTTGCGATGTGTTTGTATTGATTAAATTGGAGGTCAGTGCATTTTGTAGTTTCTTCATCAGTGTATTACTGTTAGCTGTTGTTAATTACTATTCCCGTCACATTTCTGGAGTTGACGGCAGACACAAAGCCTCCGGTGATTTAAAGCGAGCGGCGTCCGTAACGCACCATGAAATGAAGGCTTCAGAGTGGCCGCTTCCTCGACGGCCCACCGTAGCGACATCTAGACATGATTCCAGCGCTCTCGTCTGCCAAACGATTGTGTTTTTAACTCCAGTAGCACTCCTCGATCTATTGTTTCAGCTCTGCTCTTTATCACTGTGCCTTTCTTCCATCCAAACCCCACTAAAATACGAAACAGAAGTTTCCTCCGCTTCCTCTCCGCATGTGTTCTTTCCGCTACAAATCTCTTTTTTATTATCGCCGCCGCTCTACCCAAAGCACATTCTGATAAAGAGACATTACAATTCAAGTCGGAGCTTTTGAACAAAACAAGATGGTAGATATGATGCTTTTTTAAGTGGCTTGACAACTTCGGCACAAGATCTTCTCAGACTTTTAACAGCTTTGGCTCGGCATGAAGCAATAACAATGTATTTCCGCCTATTTTCCTTAGATAACCATTGTTTGACAATGAGAACGAGACCGGAATAGATCGATCGGAAGGCCTCTGTGTCTTTTGAAAGAGACTGACTGGTGGCTGAAGCAGAAATCTGCAGTAATTTGGACCTTTAATTGTCCTGTTCAAATTTTATGTTTGAACACATCTCTTAGTCCACATGCACTTCAAACATCAGTTCTTTAACATCTTAAAAGTTCATGTCAAAATGAAAATTATTTTTTTCCTTCTGTGCAACAGAAGTTTTTTTCGTGTCGCATTTATTTGCTCAAAAAAGTACAGTAAAAACAGTAAAATTGTAAAATATTTTTACAGTTTAAAATAACTGTTTTCTGTTTGGATATATTGTTAAATATAATTCATTTCTGTGATCAAAGCTGAATTTTCAGCATCATTACTCCAGTCTTCAGTGTCACATGATCCTTCAGAAATCTGTCTGATATGCTGATTTGCTGCTCAAGAAACATTTCTGATTATCATCATTGTTGAAAACAGTTTTGCTGCTTCATATTTTTGTGCAAACTGAGATGCTTTTTTTTTTTTTAAGGATTCTTTAATGAATACAAAGTTCAAAACAACTTCATTTACTGTATTTGAAATGGAAATATTTTTTAATATTACAAATCTATTTACTGTCAGTTTTTATTAATTTAATGCATCCTTCCTGCATAAAACGGTTTTCTTTTTATGAATCTTACTAAATGTAATTGTGCACATACTGTAGATGTTCATGTATTGAAAAATGAACATTAATCATTTTCAGTTTAGTGATGTTAGTCGCACAGAAACAACATATTCTGGCTAAAAAATGTAGAGATGCTGAATTAAGAAAAAAAACACTGCTCTTACCTTTCAATAGAAACAATAATCGCTCTGTTCTGCTCATTTCTGCAGCTGTTGTCACCTTTGGCTCCTTTTGAAGATGCTAATCACATTTCTGAAATTATTATTAAAGTATCACAGAGACTTTGAATTTACATGAAAATTAATCATTGTTCCCTTTGGAAATGCCCTCCGCAATTAAAGATTCCTGAGTCTTTTATTAATGAGACTTGGCTCTGTCAGTCTGCATGGAGAGATAACGTATTAAAATCTACCGTAGTGTTATGCAGCAAATCGCTGCAGACCTCGCATGACAACATGAAGGCACAACACACAGTAAGTCAAGCAACAGAGCCTCCCAGCGTGACACGGAAAGAAAAACTCTATGCATAAATGCTGTTGAATGAGACTGAATGAGTGAATTTCACCTGTTGAATTGCTCCAGGGGACAGAAACAGTCTGTGATCTGTTTTCAAAGGCCCAATGTAAGCAAAATTGGACTTTTGTGGCTTTTAATCCCTGCAAATACAGATTTAAAGGGGTCATGTGATGAGGTATTCACTGATTTCTTGGTTTGAGAAAACATACTATGACATTCAGAACTTAAAACTCAAAACATTTATTGAAATGGGCTGCAAAAAAGGCTCGTTTTGCACTTCCGCAACTTTTTGATGTCAGAAATGTTAGTAAAATTGAGTTGAAGCTTACTTTTAACAATATCCCTGAGCATTTCAGTCTGATCTTAGTAGTTTGAAGGGCACACTCGCAAGCTTGTGTGCTTGATGTATCGATCTCAGCGTAATGCATGTTTTGGGCAGCACATATGTTGTTATTGAAGTGATGGAGCAGTTAAAATTATAACAGATTCGACAGTGAACCCGCAGATCACAAGTTTCACATGTTTTCATAGAAATCTTATAGTCTCAACAGCAAAAAATGTTCTCAGTAAAATATGCCAGTAATTCAGATGTTCTTGCTTGCATTGAAGCTCAAGATGCTCTACATCTCAAATCATGCAGGAGAACATGATCGTAAGGTTTTGATCAAGTCTGCTCCAGTGCTGCTTTCATTACAGCACAAATGAGCATTATGAATGCAGAGTAGAAATCCGCCAGTGCTCTCAGACTTTGGATGTTAAACAGGAACAGTAATAATAACTAGATGAGTAAAGTTTAAAGATACACTTGTCTGAATGTTTAAAATCACTTTAAAAGCTTGACATTTGAAGTTTTTACTCAGAGAAAGTAAGTGATGCTAGCATGTTTTAGCACATTGCTGTTATGTTTTAATAAGTTGCTAGCATAACGTTTTAACATGTCCTTAGCATGTTTTAGCACATTGCTAACATGCTTTGTTTTGTTCCAGCATAGCCTTATGAAAACCATGTTAACCATGATTTTATTGTAGTAAAAGTATAGTAACCAAGTTTTTTTGGCTTATTGATTACCATTTGTATAACCACAGTTTTACTACAAATACCATGGTAGTATTAGTGTAGTAAAACCATAGTTAATTTGTGGTTAGGCCCTACTGATTAACTATACCCATTTTTTTTTTATTTTTTTTTATTTGTAGTAAAACCATGGTTAATTTTCATTAGGGTAGCAAGTTGTTACCATGATACTAGCCTTTTTCCAGCATATTTTAACATTGTTAGCATGTTTCTGGTATATTTTAATGTGTTTCTAACATGTTTTAACACACTGCTAACATGTTTTACCATGTGGCTAGCATGTTTCTTCTAGCATATTTTGACAATTGTTACCAAGTTGATAAAATTTTTACACATTACTAGCATTTGCATACAGTATTTTAGCACATTTCTGACACACTTAACCATGTGGTTAACATGTTTTAACATTAACGTTTTTTAGTTTGTTTTACCATGCTTCTAGCATTTTTTAACAATACTAATGTTTTACATGTTGTTAGCACATTTTAGCATGTTTTAGCAAGTTGTTACCATGATCCTAGTATGTTTTAACATTTTTTAATAATACGTTGCTTATGGGTTAGGGTTACACATTGCTAAAATTTGTAGAACATGTTTTAAGCATGTTTTAGCATGAGTAGTGATAAAAAAAAATTCTAAAATGTTGAGAACATTTGAACATTTTTCCTGCATGTTTTAACGTTTCTAATATGTTTTAGTCTGTTGTTAGCATGTTTAACATGTTTTATGTTGCTAGCATGTTCTCTGCATTATTTTAACATGTTGTTAGGCTTATTTAGTGTGTTGCAGGCTAGTTGTTAGGTTTTGCTATTGATGTGGCAACTTTAATACTCTATATCAGTTATTGTATGAAAGTTTCACCCGCTCATTGAAAGACTATGTGAATTTGGGCCTGTTCCAAAGCCTGATATGGGAATTATGTAAGTCAAGCCAACATGATGATTGAGTTATGTTGTTTCCTTCAGGATACAGGAGCTGAAAGATCTGGGAGAGCTCTCACCACACTGGGACAACCTACGGAAGGATGTAATCTCTCGCTACGACCAGATCATCAAAGAATACCAGGACACGCTGGCGGAGCTGGAGAAACTTACTGGTAAAGGCTTCAGATGCAATGAAGCATGTTTACACACACACACACATACACATGCACATAATATGCAGCCTTTCTCATTTTGCATGCATGAGACTTTATCCAGTGCAAACAGTTTCTGCAATTTGCATGCGACATAACACACAATTGATCAGCAGTGCAGGTTGTAAAAGCATAATTTTTTTGTGTCCAGCCGCATTCATGCAGAATTTCTTAGTTCATCAAATTTTCATACGCAGCTCACAGTTAGCAGTCACATTCAATGCGATGTTAAATTCGCATGGTTGCACGTTGTAGAGGAACAAGCAGACAGAGAGCGTTTGCTTTTAAAGCTGCCTTCTATTGCATTAGCCTGTATAAAGCTTGTTCACAATAAACACATATTTGTCGCTTTCAATAATAACAAGACGCACTGTAGTGTTGCGACTGCATGCATTTCCTGATTTTTGTGAGCCTACTAAACTCGAATCGACTGAAAAATGGATAAAAGAGTCTGATTTTTATGCTGCTGTTCAGAAGCACATAAGCCAAAATGACAAATATGACGGTGCCGCAGTGCATTTAGCAATAGCGATGGCCACGGAAGCGTTATATGTCTCTACCAGTTGACACATTGCTACTGTCATGCGGTATATGCCATCATCTCGCCCCGGCTCTAGTATGATCCATATTGTTGGAGAAAAAATAAAACGGAGCACAAAATACCAGTATTTGTCAGCCGTGTCGTGCCTCACACGAAGCAAAAATAGTCATTGATGATGTTGGCCTTCTAATCAGCCGTGACAGGACGAAAAAACTGATCTGCCTGATTGATCGACCCATTACCGAGGCTTATATTCAGAGATTAAATTGTGCAGGCTTGTGTTTTGCCAGCTGAGCGGTGTTGACGTGTCCGTCCCTGAAGGAGGAGAGGAGAGTCGGCGAGATCTCAGGTTGTTCTGCCTCTCGACAGTCCATGAGTGGCCAGCTGCTACATCGGCCTCTAATCTTGTTTGCCGTGTAGCAGACGCCCTGCTCCCTCTCACCCGCTCCCATCTTCCCTTTTTCCCTTGATACCAGGGACTGTGTATTTTATTTATTTATTTATTTGTTTCTTTTGTAATCTGACTTGTTCAGAAAAACAACTTAAAACGAGTTCCAGCGTAAAATGAGTTTTCTGTTCAGGAGTTCTGTTCTTTAACAAATCTTAAAGGGGAAGTGTGTCATTTTTGTTTTACCGATGTCAAATTTGTTTATATCCCAGCGGAGATTCAAAATAGTCAGTTATTTGTAGATTGATTCTCCTAAAAGGCTCTATACTGCTGTATAAACATTGTATAGTTTTTTATAATCATAAACTAATATTCACAGAACATTGCGGGGAGGTTTTTTGTGACAACCTAATAAAAATGGTCCCACTTTATATTAGGTGGCCTTAACTACTGTGTACTTACATTTAAATTAATCATTTGATACAATGCACTTATTGTGTACATGTTTTTACATTGTACTTATATTTTTAAAAATCTAGTTACATCTGTAATTAATATCTGTAATTACATTTATAATTACACTGTTGACCCATCCCTTACACCTTAACCCAAGCTTAACCCTCTGGGCCCTGAGGGTGTTTTGGGGGCCTGGAGAACTTTCGACATGCCCTGACATTTGTGCTTTTTTCAGTTGCTTATAAAAATATAAATGGCTAAAGTCTAATAACACTGTAAACAGCACAAACTGGGCTACAATGTTATGTTAGTAGCATTTATGTACATGATTGTGTTTTTGAGAAAACAACGTTTATGCGTGGTTAGTGAAAAACTAAAATTTTGAAGTCACTGAAATAAGACCATAAAACAAGTGACTCAAGTGGCCAAGACCGCAAGTGTGGGTATTTGGACAAGGCATTGGTCTCTTCTGGTCTCTTCTTTGTAGCGTTTAGTTAGCCTATGTCACAGCCGTGCACCATGATTTGATACATGCTAATTGGCTGCAGGCAGCATTAGCATGAAATACATTATTGAGAGCATTTGAATGGACAAAATGCTGTAAAATGCATATATCTGTGTACACTAGCATATGAATAATCTCCAAGCCACAAAACCTCACTGAGTATTAAAGCATTTAGAGAGTGTTTTGCAATGCTGACAGTACAGTAAAGTTATCATGCTAAAACCTCTGCATACCCTAATTCAAGCACTGCAGCTAAAATATTAAAGCTTAAGAAACGAAACCTGTAAAATATGCTAGAAAAACGAGTCAATGGTATTAATGGACAAGCCAATTGCTGGACGTCGTGTCTGTGTATGTTCTCCTGTCCTCTGGGATGTTGTCATAATCCACTCACAGCAGTGCCACTGCAAAGTATTAATTATTGATATCTAATGTTATCACAAGGTAGGCAACTTGTGGCTCGAGAGAGTTTGTTTGGTTTCAGCCGGCGTTTCTCAAAAGGGCAGATCCGTTCTCCCACCGTCCTCTTCACCTCAGGGCAGGTATTGCAGTCGTGGCTCTGGTCTAAAAAACAAAACAAAAAAAAACAAGCTCTGTGATGTTTTTTTCCCCTTTCGTTTAATTCATTTTTAATTAGACAAGGCTGACTTGGGGTACTTCAGAGTGTGTTAACTAATGAATTAATCATTTTGTGTTAGCATTGTTTGCAGCCGGTGGAATTAGAGGCACTGGGAGCTAATCCCGTTGTTTGCCAGTCCTCCAGCTGGATTGTGCGGCCCGGGGTGGAGAAACCCACAGTCTCACCCGTTACAGACAGCAAAGTAAGACAAATCCAAGCAAACACTGCACTGAGTCACGAAATAAGTTGAGGATAATTAAAATAAGTGAGGAAGATTCCTGGACTTTTCTTTAAAGCAGTTTTTCTTTTCTTCAGCATTTACTCACCCTCCTGTTACTGCAAATGTACATTCTGCTTTTTTTCTTCTTTTTTTTTAAAGACATTTTTGAATTTTTAAATATATGTTTATGGGTGGGTGGGTTCAAACAAAAGGTGCTATCTTCTAAGTTGTGTATCAGATCCAGATGAAAATACCTGTAAATAAAAGATGAAATGTTAATCTCTCATCTCATATTCATCTTTTGATGTCAAACCCAAATGTTTACAGTCTACAGCAAAAATAAAGGAATTGTAGTAGTAGAAGTTCATAAAACCACCGTAAAATATCATATGAAATTGTATATATACAACAGTTTTTCAAAAGTTTTTTTTGAAAGGAGGGTTAAAAATAATTTGGCAAGGATACATTAAATTGATCACAACTAGACATTTACAATGTTACGAATGTTACTATTTTGTAACAATCAGAAATGTTTCTTGAGCAGCAAATCAGTATATTAGAATGATTTCTGAAGGATCATGGGACACCGAAGACTGGAGTAATGATACTAAAAATTCAGCTTTGATCACAGGAATCAATTCTATTTTAAAATGCATTAAAATAGAAAATTGTTATTTTACATTGTAATAATATTTCACAATATTACTGTATTTTACCATATTTTTGATCCTATAAATGTAGGCTTGATGAGCCTGAGAGGCTTCTTTCAAAAACATTAAAAAAATCTTACCGACATCAAACCTTTGAACAGAAGTGCAACCAACGCTTCTTAAGTCATATAACAGCTTTAAGTGATAATCTTCCTAATAAAAGCCTTAAAAATTATTCATTTTTGCGTTTAGATTCAAAAATGGCACTTATGGTTTGATGTTATTAATGCTAAAGAACGGTGAAATTTTCTCAGTTACAAACTAAATTTCAATCTTTTTTTCACTTCGGAAGACATTGCACAGAGAAAATTCCCAGAAATGACATTTTTAGCAGCAGTGTTTGTTCTTTGTTGGCTTTAGCTGTCTCATGCAAGCATGAAAACAGTTTATTAAGCCTCAGACGCTGATTTGTTCCCCAGAACTGCTGCTAAACCACAGACTGTGTGCGCTTTATGAGCCTGCCGCAGACACCACAACCTACTCCTGCTGCTATTGTCCTGGGACTCTGGTGCCTGTGTGACGGGAGGAAAACCCTGAAAACCCTTGGCACAAGAGACTACAGCAAAGCTGAAGCAGTCTGGGGCTTCTGTGCCAATAGCTAGCTGTGCGTTGAGCGCGTATCGTCATGCCGGTTGTGCTTTCTAGGCTCTATGGTGGGCCTGGGACTTTTTCCTCAGTATTTCTGAGAAGGGCTTTTAATGGAAGCCAGGAAATGTGCCCGATGCTCCTGCTCAAGTACACTCATCTCTGACTAGAGACGTGATCGCATTGAACTCTCATCATTATGCGCTTCTGAAGCCGAGAAGGAGATCTTATGAGGGAAAAACAGTCAGAGAGGGACCGAAATAATGAGACTACTGGCTTTCTTACGGAAAAGAGACAAAGTGCGTTTGTGTTTGCGTAGCTGACAAACGGACATAAACCTTTTTTTCAAGGTAGTTTGTAGATGCATTTAATTTCCACTACTTTTCGCCTCGACTGGTTCTTAAGTCCTGCAGTGTGACGGATTATTTTGAAGGTTTGTAGTCTCACACCGCAGCATGTTTCTAGGTATTCAGCTGTTATTCAGCAGACTCCCATATGCTGCATCCACACAAATCAATAAAGCGTTTACTTATGTTTATTAATTATATTTTTATTAAATTAATTAAATAAATTAATATGGATATAGTTAAATAATATAGCAAAGTTATATAAAGTTTAATTAGTGAAAGGTAGAGCTTGTAAGCTTGACAAGCACTGTGTCTTTAATTCCTCTATTTTACTGTATTTCAAGTCAGTGCATACAAACTTCATCCTCCGTCTTGGCTTGCCTTTGACCTTTGACAAACGGTAAAAAATAAATACATTAAATAGTGCAGTTCAATCACAAGGAGCAACTTTCTTTGTACGTTTATTCATCATGGCATTTTTAATCATCGTCATATTTTATATTTATTCATAATTTTATATTTGATTCCAAGGCATTATGGGTCATCACATTAGTGTGTTATTTACTGCATCTTAAATATTACATATTTTACCCATCATTTCACATATTTTCATGGATAGTTGTGACAAAATGAATTTTATGATAGGTAACAAACTGAACACTTTTTTTATATCTTTAAACACAAATTTAAATGCAATTATGTATATTTATAATGAACACAGACCCTAATTAGTCAGGATTTTAAAACCGTATTTCTGTTCACATTGTATATTTTGATATGTTTTTGTGATTCAGAATTTATAGTGCATGATGAGGATGTCACGCCACAAGATGTTTTCCATATTTCACTTGAAATTTTGAAAAATTGGACACAATTTGAATATATCAACTCTTAATGTAGCTTAACCGATCAGAATTAAAAGTTGGATCCGTTTTCAATTATTATATAATATGAATTAAATAATATTAATTTGGTATGAAAATGATCTTCTGGTTTGCATTCCTCAGGTTCCAGAGGCAATAATCAAATAAAATGAAGTATTTTTTGTTTGTAAAGTATTTCACTAACTGCATTCACATAGTATGAATTTTGTGTGAATTCGTTTTTTGTGAATCATATTATAAACGCAACCCTAAAGCTAACTGTATGAAAACATACATAAGTACATGAATGTAAAATAGTTATGAACTGCCATGAGAGTGCGTAGATTATTCATAAACAGGCATTAACACATGCACTTAAAAAAACGAATCATTTTTGGACTAAATATACAACAAAAATAACTGTATTGTGTTATATTGTTAGTGTGATGTATAGAATAAGGTGGGCTGCTGGTCAGTTTTGCGGGGGTTCCCTGGGCAGCACCTGCGTGGGCAGATGGTGTGTGTGATGGGGCTAATTCCTCCGCCTCCATTAACCCGTGTCCCAGGAGAGAGCACATCTGTCTGACTGCTCTATCCGCATTCTGTACTTGTTACAAAGTTTTACACAGAGTATGAGGGGTGCTTTGATAAATAGGTTTTAAATGATGTGCGTACACATGAGAGTAAGACTCCAGACTTATGAGTGGCCTAATAAAAGCTGTTTTGTTTTACATGGAGTGGGTTGCTTTGAAAATGAAGTTTTCCAGGCTACAAACTACTCTTAATTTAAAGTAGTGAAAATCAACATCAAAGTTTTTACAACATATGCATTTTGCAACGTATTTTACTTTCACAATCTTACATCCTAATTAGGGTGATTGCATTAAACAGTTATTAAAATTAACAAGATATATACCTGACAAATTATTATTATTAATTTAATTTTTTTTATTGTATTACACTTTTTTTTTTTTAGGAATCAGAGCAGTATTTATCCAAATTGGTATTAAGGTGATTCCATGAAACATGTATTTAAATTTACACTGTTTTGTTTTGTTTTGTTTTGTTTTGTTTTTTCAGAGCAGTGCTTATCTGGATCTTAATTAGAGTGACGGCATTAAACTTTTATTAAAATTTACACCAAATCTAGCAATATAAAGCACTGTAATTTGGGTTGATGCAGTGTTTCTTTAGTACCAATGTTTTTCTGTTCCCATGAGTGCCGTTTCTACCCTCCTGACATGATGCTGTGGAGGTGTAGTGAATTTATGCCTTGTTAAATGTTTAGCATGTACATTTTCAGCTTAACAAGGGTCAAACATACAGCAATGATAAAATGTTTGGGCAAAGGTCATGTTTCAGTGGGGATTTCTTCACTTTCCCCTTCCTCAGTATGTTTGGTAGTAAATAAAAGGGTGTTTTGTGGAGGCATTGGCAGGTCTGATCTATATTTGAGTGATATTGAGCTGTTTAAGCAGCAGCAGTGGTGTATTGTGATGTTCGGTGGGCTGTACAGCCTTTGAGTCTGATCTGCTGTAATTATGACAGCTCTTCACTCTCTAAAGCTTTTGGTGCTGCTACTTGTTGAATTCCATGTCATATTTCATTGGGGAAAAAATCTTTCATTCATCATGCAATGGAAACCTATCGAATGAAGCCTATTTTAAGACGACCAATTATTTTTCCATTGTGTGTATTTTTCCAATATTCCCCAATTTATTTATTTATTTATTTGTACATTCATTCATTCATTTTTGTTTTTTAAATTGTAAAGTGTTTATAAATGCTGTGTTATAGTAAAGCTAACCACCATTGAGAATAATAATATACATTTTTGGGGTGAAGTATACTTGATTATGTTTTGGATCAAATGAAAACAAACACTTATCAAAATGAAGCCTATTAAGACCATGCATTTTTGCATAGTGGCATTATTTTCATTTTCAGCTTCCCCTCAAATTATATTTGTTTAAAAGAATTGTTTATTGTTTACATTTTAAAAATGTATATAAAGTATTTATTCATAAGTTTTGTTGTACTTACAGTAGACATTTTAGTATTTTTTTTGTAATATAAAAAAATTACTTTACGACAATACGTGACCATTGAGAATAATTACATAATATGAAGTTTTACATTTATTTATTTATTGTTAGTGACTGAGAATGACCATTGAGAATAGTAATGTAATAATATAAAGTTATACTTTTTATTTTTTATTAAATGTTTTATTGTTAGTGACTGAGAATGACCATTGAGAATAATAATACAACGTTTTACTTTTATTTATTTATTGTTCATGCTTGGGAATGACCATTAATAATAATAATAATAATAATATGAATTTTGAAGGAATTATACTTAGTTATCTTTTTTAAAAAACACATGCAAAATTAAATATTTATTTTTCAAGCTTTCTTTTATTTTATGAACCCAATGAATGTTATTTGGCGTATCATTTATTTATTTATTGTTAGTTTTTTCCCCCTCTAATTTCTTTGTCTGCTCACAACACAACTGGTCAGATAATTTGTTCATTTTGGAAGTTCTTAGGAGCGCTGCTAATGTTTCAAAGAGTCTTTGTTGGCTATATTTGCATATATTACACTGAAGCGATCAAAAGCCTGCCGTGTGTCGCCGGGCGATATTTGATGGCGATATTTGATTTTAATTGGGTTGTTTTTGTACGAAGCAGGTGGTGCTTAATTTGAGCAAAACCATGTGCTTAGTGGATTTAAGAATAAATGAGCTGGTATTTGGGAGAGTGATATTTGTAATCAGATTACGGTGTTTTTAAGCGTCTCTGAGCGGTCATTACTACAGCTCCAGTCACTCAAGGTCATCCACGATTTCTTTTATCCTTTATTAGGCCTGTATGAAAGCCGTTACCTTCACACGTTCAAATGAAAGGCCTTGCATGAAGGCTCTTTGTTTTGCCTTCTTTTTATTCATTTAATCTGACCGACGTGGTATTCATTTGATCAAGTCGTGGCTTTGTACTCTAATGCATTCAAACGCGCCGCTATGATGCATCGCGACCAACACATACGAGTCAGAATAACAGTAAAGGGGTGTATTTGCATGCAGCTGTAATTCAATAGAAGCAGATGGCAGAGCCCCCGCTGTTTGTTTGCGCTCCTGTCTGTTTGTGTGTTTATTTTGTTCTTGAACGATGGCTAAAGCAGATTATATATAAACGTTTGGCTTTTGGTGATCTTTCCCAGGCCCGTCGTTCAAGCCCAGCTGCAGCAAAGGCCAGAAATATCTGGAGTTCGTTCCCATCAACCTGCACACACAGAGAATGCGGGTGACGTGTCCAAGAAAAACAGGTGCGTCTCATGCCTCCTTATTCCCTCTGTTTACATTCTCAAACTGGATTTAGAATCGAATAATAGCATATAATACATTCTGTGCAACTTGCATATAAATCAATCATAAATAATACAACATGACTTATTACATAATAAATATTTTAAACAGTAACATCATGGAAATTAGTTTCAGAATAATCTAATTAATTTAATTATCTTAGAAATAAAATTATAAATAAATGTATTTTATATTAATATATTTGTATGTAAGTTGTTTGTATTTAAAAAAAATCTATGCATTTATATTTAGAAAATGTTGTTTGTATTTATTTCTGGGATGTAAAATCAGGTTGAGGGCATTGCATTGTGGTGATATGATATTCAGTGTTGTATACTGCACAGAATGGTAAATGCAGCTACTATGCAAAGTACATTTGCAGTATATTATAAATACAGTGAATTAAACTGAAGAGATCAAAAGAATGCAGAGTATGTAGTATATGCCATGTAGGCTATATGAATTGTTAAATGCAGGTATGCAATGCCTACTGTGCACAGTACACATACTGTATACTGAAGTACTAGTTAAAGTAATTCTGCACAGTACACAGACTCTCTGTGTGGCATATGTCTGGCTGTTTATTTTGGTGTGGGAAGCAGATCATGGTGGTCTCACCAATCAGTACAGCATCCTATTAGCCGAGTGCGTTTGGCCCAGCCGCCCTCTGATGCTCCATTTCACACATGCGTCCCAGTGGCAGGTGCGCTGCAGTCAGTGAGGGGTCAGCAGGGAGATGTTGTCTGGTGCAGACGTGCACTGAGATGACTAAATGAAGATATGACAGCGCAGCAGGACACTCACTCCTGAATGGACAAGATGCATGTCAGAATAACATGATTCACAGCAACTGGGAAACACGTCAACTGTGAGGATGAAGGAATGTAACTCTCTTAACTCAAATCTCTTAACTCCATTGGACACTTCAACTTTCTGAGAAGTCTCGTAACTCCACCTCTTCTTCACTCCGCGGGAGCCTCGAGGCATTATGTCTCCTCGAGATTGAAAGTCGCAACGAATCCTCGTCGAGCAACACGTCCTGTGAGGTAAATGTCCTCAAAACACTGGCTATTCATGATTCAGTTATATGAATTATATAATAACAGTTTATATATTATAAATAACAGTTTTATCTCAATCTTAGATTAGGCTAATTTCCGCCTATTAGACAGCCTAGTCATCTTATCGTTTTATTTTGGTATTGCATCACTCATAGCTCTAACATTTAAAATAGAGTTTAGGAAGATGTATGTAACCACAATCATTAGCTTTGATTAGCTCTTAAAGCCTTGTCTCTTGTCAAAAGGCTCAACGCGACCGCAGACTTTGATGAACACTGCTGGCAGCAGCGACATCTGTGTACGTACCATTCTTATCAATGGCAGCATAATCTCGTATCTCCCTGCTCCCAAGTCATAAATCTTGTATCTCCAATTAAACATGATTTTGGGGAAATGTTGTGTTAATGTTGGTACACAACAGTATATGTTAGCAATATAAGGTATAATACCAACTTTAACGATACAATGTTTAATAACTCAAAAAATATGCAGTTTTTTTAATTTCCTGAAAAACAATGGTTTTGGAGATGCGATGATTCCGCCCGACAGCAACTATATATATATATATATGTGTGTACATCTCAAAAAATTCGAATATTGTGAAAACAAAATTGTAACTTATTTCAAAAAGTGAAACTTTCATATATATTTTACATTCATAACATGTAAAGTAAGACATTTCAAAAAATTTTTTAGTTTTCATTTTGATTATTAGAGTTTATAGCTCATGAAAGTCAAAATCCAGTATCTCAATATATTAGAATATTTATATTTGAGTTTCATTAAACGACCATCTCTACAGTATAAAATCAGGGTATTTCTTATTATTTTAAACCACAATATTGGGGAAGACTGCTGACTTGGCAATGATCCAGAAGACAATCATTGACACAGAGGGTCATTACTGAAAGGTGTGGCTGTTCACAGAGTGCTGTATCAAAGCATATTAAATGCAAATTTGACTGGAAGGAAGAAATTGGGTAGGAAAAGGTGCACAAGCAACAGGGATGACTGCAAGCTTGAGAATACTGTCAAGAAAAGCCGATTCAAACACTTGGGAGAGCTTCACAAGGAGTGAACTGAAGCTGGAGTCAGTGCATCAAGAGTCACCACGCTCAGACATCTTCAGGAAAAGGGCTACCAAGCCACTTCTGGACCAGAGACAACGTCAGAAGCATCTTACCTGGGCTAAGGAGAAAAAGAACTGGACTGATGCTCAGTTGTCCAAAGTCCTCTTTTCAGATAAAAGTAAATTTTGCATTTCATTTGAAAATCAAGGTCTGGAGTCTGGAGGTAGACTGGAGAGGCACAGAACCCAAGCTGCTTGAAGTCCAGTGTGAAGTTTCTGAAGTCAGTGATGATTTGGGGTGCCGTGACGTCTGCTGGTGTTGATCCATTGTGTTTTATCAAGTCCAGAGTCAATGCAGCCATCTACCAGGAGATTTTGGAGCACTTTATGCTTCCATCTGCTGACAAGCTTTATGGAGATGCTGATTTCCTTTTCCAGCAGGACTTTAGCACCTGCCCATAGTGCCAAAACCACTTCCAAGTGATTTACTGACCATGATATTACTGTGCTTGATTGGCCAGCCAACATGCCTGACCTGAACCCCATATGGAATCTATGGGATATTTTCAAGAGAAAGATGAGAAACAGTGGATCCAACAATAGTTTTGGTCACGTAATATATGCACTTGCATTTCATACAATCGAATATTAATTGGATATGAATTGAGCAAGAGTTTTGCTATATTAATTTTAGTATCAATGATATGAAGGGGGAATGTTTCTGCCACGCTGCCGACCGCTAATATGAAGCAAGCAAGAGAGTGAGATTTATATTTAATGCTTTTTCTTTGGTTGAGTCTGAAATCTGAAAACAATCTGAGAGAGAGAGAAATAATAACGTGATTTTGAATATTACTTTGACTGTTAGAATAACACTTCACAATAAAGCAACATTTGTTGCATTAATTGCACAACTTCAGTGCTATTTTTTTTCTTCAAACTCAGTCAAAATGTAACCTATGTTCCCGGTAGATTTTTTTTGTTACATTTTGAGACATTTTGTTTGCACTATGTGTTTGCACTGAAAATATAAGAAGATTTGAATATGTTTTAATCTTATTACTTCAGTTAGCCTATTTTAGGTTTTTTGTTACAGTTTGATACAAAGGTATTAACATATGAAACTGTTTTTATTATTATTAATAAAAAAAATTAAATTCACTTATCCTTTGAGGCTGGTTATTTGTCCCCTGTGGTATCGATTTAGTATCGATAACGAGGTATTACATTCTGGTATCGTACCGAAGCCAAAATTATGGTATCGAGCCATGCCTACTTTACATGTAATGAATCTAAAATATATATGAATAAATGCAGTTTTTCACGATATTCAATTTTTTTTAGATGTACCTGTATGTATACTTCTGTTCAAAAGCTTGGGGTCTGCAAGATTTTTTAAAAATGTTTTTGAAAGAAGTATTTTCTGCTCATCAAGGCTGCAATTGTAAAATTGAATTCAAGTGTTATTATTGTTATTATTTTATATACATATATATATATATTAGGGGTGGCACGGTACGTCTATTTGTACCGAACCGTCACAGTACGGACATCTCGGTTCGGTGCATGAGGCCTTACGACGAATACAGGCAATTCACCCCTAATCCAGAAGGGGGCGCCCGCAGTAATACAACGCTGTTTGATAACCGCCAGCAGAAGAACAGCGAATGCCATGTAGCGCCATAGACATAAAGAGAGTATCCCCAGTAGGGAGTATTGGTCGATGCTGCGTCTACTCTCTATTATGTCTATGTGTAGCGCCATACATATCCCTTCTAGCCTTAACTATGAGTTGTGCACTTGAAAACAAAGCCCACTAGACAGTGACCATGTGCTGATTCTGAACGCGTCTCTCACATAGACTGACAAAGGAGTATACATTAAAGGCTTGCGTATGGAATAGTATATTCCATACTATATCCATATTTGTGATGTAAAGTATCTGAATGCTAAACTATTATTTACTATGTAAATTATGGGCTTTGTACTTCAGTCGCGTTCCAACGGTGACACAGAGGCAGGTGCGCTGATGTTTGCGCAAAACATTTACAGAAAAAAGTCTTCATCGTGACAGGGAGTCTGGTAAAGAACAGCTGAATGAGAAAAAGCCAGACATCGTCTCAGAGTTCCTGTTGTTAATGGCGCTCTGTCTTTAAGGACGCTGCGTAAACACAATTTCCTAGAAGACGCTTTTGTTTATAGCCTCAGACAGAAGTCTGTAGGTGACAGTAGTGGACAGCACTCTACAGACTGCCTTTGCTTGTTACTAGCAAAATATCACGGATGTTTTTGTTTTCTTTTTTGCCTGGTGGTGACAAGCCACTTACAGCTGCTCTTAAGTCCCATAACATGTCAAATATTTTGAGATGTTGGATTTTTTAGAAATATGGAAGTGTTTTCTAATCTTTCTAAACCTATTCACACTTTCAGATGTCAAATCCTGTCTTACATTTCTCATTGAATATCTTACACTCTTAAAGGTTTTTCGTTGGCATTGATGGTTCCATGAATAATCTTAAACATCCATAGAACCTTTCATTCCACAAAAGGCTCCTTATAGTGGCAAAGGGGTCTTTAGATGATTAAACTGTTCTTCAAACTAAGAAAATAATGGTTCTTTTAAAGCAGAGGTCCCCAACCACCGGGTCGCGACCCACTACCGGGCCGTGTAGTTTTTGTGGAATGCAAAGGTTCTATGGATGTTAAAGATTCTTTGTGGAACCATCAATGCCAATAAAGAACCATTATGTTTAAGAGTCTGTAAGACAGGATTTGACATCTGAATTTGTGATTTTTTATATATTTTTTTTTGTAGAAGTGAAGTAATCCTTTTATATTATATATAATATAAAATATTGAATGCAAAACATTGAATGCAAAACGTGTTTTTTAAATATTTGTTTTTGTCCATACAATAGAAGTCAAAGGGAACCAAAACTGTTTGATCACCAACATTCTCCAAATTATCTTCTTTAATGTTCACACAAGTCATACAGATTTGAAATGGCATGAGTACATGATGACATCATTTTAATTTTTGTATGGACTATCGCTTTAATAGGCCTAATTGTTCATATATTTTTCGTACAGTATAAAATTACAATCGCACTTAATTACCTTGTTAAATTGACAGCCCTACTTAAAACATTTCTTAGCCTGCGAACAATTCATCTCTGCCACAGAGAGACACAGGTGCCTGAGTCCCTCGGATCAGAGCCTCCATTTATAGAGACTGCAAGAACCTGCACAAATCGCCTCCAAATTGGGCCATGCATGACAGATGATCCTGACCCGTATATATATGCCACTGTATTCATCGTGTGGGTACACTGTTGTGAAACAGCCAATTAGATGCTCCGGAAGCGGCGAGACCACGGTCCACGAGGGTGGGATGGAAGTCGTCGCACGAGAACCTCCGGGGTCAGCGCATTTGAAGGATCATTATTTGCCATTTTAGCTATCTTCTAAGTTGTGTATCAGATCCAGATGAAAATAGCTGTAAATAAAAGCTGAAATGTTAATCTCTCATCTCATATTCATCTTTTGATGTCAAACCCAAATGTTTTCAGTCTACAGCAAAAATAAAGGAATTGGCTTTACTGTTCCTATACTTTTGGAGGGCACTGTATATACTGTAGATAGATAAATAGATATTGAATTGATTTCTTTGTATTTTAGTAATTTTTTATTTATAAACTTATTTATATTTTGTGCTTTTGTATTTTTACAAATAAAACAATACACATGATATTTGGAAGTTAATTTGTGTACTGGTTATTATTGTTATAACATAACTAATATATTCTTTGTGTTTTTAATGTAAATTCTGTAAATGCCTTGTGATAACTGGAAATTTGGCTTTTAAATGTAAACTTTTTATGAAGTTTAGGCATATGCTCTTGCCTAGTTCATGGTTTTCCTGTCTTTTCTACAATATCGCTGTAGATGTTCAGTAGTACACATGCTCTGTTGCTCAGGTGCTTCCCTTACTTGAAACACATTGCGTATGTTTACATACGTCTAAACAGCATGTCGTCGCACACTGAATCCTGTTTAATAGACGTATCACAGTTCCTCAGAGAGCTGCAGGTGGAACAGACTGTTTGGATGTATTCACAAAACAACAGGAAGCACATAAAACAAGACGAAATATAGACGCAAACCGTGTGCTGTGGGCTTGTTTGTGATTTGTGAGGCCTGTTGAAGGATGTTTGCTGATGTTTCCTCTGCAGATTCCTTCTATGATGTGATCACAGTAGGAGCTCCGGCAGCCCATTCGCAAGGCTTCAAGAACGGAGGCTTGCAGAAACTGCTCAACAAATACGAATCCGAGAAGAAGAGGTCAGTCTCCACATGTTCACACGCGTCTCTTCTGATTACTTTGCTCTGGTGATGGTGAATGATTTTCTGACAGCTGTATATGAAACATAGAAAGCCTCCGTTTGTGCATCAGACACTCACCAGCATCCTTCTGTAGAGAGAAACTAGAGAAGATTGCAGAATATGTCATTTCTCTCATTTGCATGGATATGATTTTATACAAGATTAATTTGTCAACATGACACCACCGAGGAGTTTTTCATTTAATGAGATATTATGAATTCATTCAGTCCTTGTCATCCATGTCTGAAACAAAAAAATATATTTTGAAGAACATTATTTTGAGACCACAGGCTGTCAAGCTCTTGAAAACAACATAAATGTGGTACATATTGATGGCGGCGAGTCTCAATATCTTGCACTGAGGCAAATGAACGTGTAAATTGATTATTTTGCTGGAGAGAAATAAGCCGCGTGAGCTGTAGCACGTTTAGATGTATTTCTAGGTAATTGTACGAAGGTTGCATCATTCAGAAGCTGAATTCTAATCCACACGCACATTTTTATCTTTCTGAAGTTAATGTTGTTAATGTTTTTGCTTTAGGCCTAAATATGTTCCCTCATTAAGACTCTTTAAATTGATCAATCTGTTAATCCAGTCAAATCCAGTTGGTTTTGATGAATGATGGAGGATTTTTTTATTTCACGATTCCTCAAGCTTTGATTCCAGTTGAAAAGCGAGCGGGAAACCTGATCGGTGAACTCGACAGAGCTGTGATGTTCTGCCACATTGATGTTGAATGAAGTCTGGATTTACAGTTTATCTGATATTTCATGTTCATACGCACACTATCGAAGTAGAGAAAACTTACGGCCGTATCCTACACAATTACCAACTTTCAGGAAATAAGAACCACATTCTAGAGGGGAATGGTATATTTATTTTCTGGTCCTCGAATCTGATTGGCTCAGAGTCTTTTCCAGCAGTGCAATATTCTAGTGACAACAGCACCCCAACCATTTCACCATTTAGATCACTCCACTTGTCATCAACTGTATCAAAAATAACTTACCCTTAAATTGTTGTTTTTTAGCTTGTTGCTACGTTGTTGCTAGGCTGTTGCAGGATATAAGAAAATGTTTTGCGTGTGCGTGTTACTGTTAAGTTTCTAACATGATAAAAAAAAAAAGTAAAGTCGTGACGTATTGTCAAGTATGGTGACCCATACTCGAAATTGGTGCTCTGCGTTTAACCCATCCAAGTGCACACACACAGCAGTGAGTAGTGAACAAATGCACACACACACACACACACACACACACACACACCGTGAACACACACCCGGAGCAGTGGGCAGCCATGCTGCGGCGCCCGGGGAGCAATTGGGGGTTCGGTGCCTTGCTCAAGGGCACCTCAGTCGTGGTATTGAGGGTGGAGAGAGCGCTGGACATTCACTCCCCCCACCTACAATCCCTGCCGGCCGGGGACTCGAACCCGCAACCTTTCTATTACGAGTCCGACTCTCTAACCATTAGGCCACGACTTCCCCCACGACTTCGATGCAGTGCAGATTCTAAGGGTGGTTGCTAGGGTGTTGCTAGGTGTTTATTAAGATGTTGTGAGTGGTTTTCAGTGTGTTGCTATGCGATCATGCAGTAATGTGTTGCTATGGATCCTTTCCTGAGTGGTTGCTAAGGTCTTGCTAGGGCATACTGGGTGTTGCTAGGTGGTTGTAAATATGTTCTGGGTGTTTGTGTGTATTGCTGTGCAGTTGCTAGGTTGTTGTAATTGATTGTTAACATGTTGCTTTTTTGCAATTGATTGTTAACATGTTGTTAACATTTTGTGTGTGTGTGTGTGTGTTGCTGTGCAGTTGCTAGGATGTTCTAGGTGGTTGCTACAGTAGATTGCCTTTATCTAGTCTTTTTAGTCTTTTTAGCAGCAGTCTTGCTTAAAATAGATCATAATTTGTGCTAAAACCACTTTTCAAGTCTGAATGTGCAATGATTGGACTATCATGAAGAATAATATGTGTTCACTTTCGCTATAAGTTTAGCTCCAAATTGTTGGTGGAATATACAGAAACAGTGGTCCTGTTGTTTCTCTCTCTAGAGTCCTTAATGACTTTAATAACTTCAGAGTCTCACATTTTCCCAGTTGAATCCTGTTGGCAGGACTCTAAAGTCTTTCCTGACATGCTTGTTGCTCTCAAATGAATTGTGACTGTCTCTTTCTGCCTCAGTCATCCATCTCGCACTCCTCCTCCTCCATCTTCTGTTCAGGTTGTCCTCACAGAGATGTTTAATTAATGTTTAATAAAAGCCTGTGTCTTGACTCTAGCAGCCTGGCAGTCATTGAAGCACTTCGTCTGTCCTTGCCGTCACACCAAACATTTAAACTACGAGTGTTTTCTATTCTCAGCCGTCTGAAGAAGAACGAAAAGCATGTCATGTCATCTCAGCCCACTTGTGATTTCCATCAATAAAGAGCTTCACAAGTTTCTCTTATTCAGTTGTATTTTTGTATTTTGTGAATGATCACAGCTGGCTTTTGTGGACGCAGTCGAGTCTTAGGGGGTGATTTTGTTGACGCAAAGCCGGTCGTGTGAATGTGTCCATTTTTTTATCATTTAAGATGTTCTTCTCTCAACCCCACTGAGAACAGACTCATTAAAACCAAGCAAAGTCCAATTATTTTCTTTACAGTGCCTGGGTTTTTATGTTACTGAGCCAGGCCGACAGAGGAATACTAGGACAAAGTTTCCAGTCTCCAATGGTGGGAAGATTTATCAGTGGAGTGCCACTGATACGAGGCAAGGACATTTGCTGTTTCTACCAGAGAGAAATCAATTTCTGAAAGAGCGTTCGTGCTGCACATTAATCCAGCCTGATATGGACCTCATTTTGTTTCCTTTTTGACTTGGCTAATGTTTTACTTCATGCTCAGATTTGCCTTTTTTATGCCTCAATAGCTAGCGAGTCCTTCTATAGTTCTTTTTTTAAAAAGATAATTCTATTAAATCAGTGCTGTATTAAATTTGCATATAAAGTTAAAAAGGAAACTTAAAATGGTTATCATTTACTTGTCTGTGGATCACAATTGGAGGTGTTTTGAAGATTGCACTAGCTGACTTTTATGCTTCAAAGGCCACAAAATCACAAAAAAATTCACCAAGTTTACTGAAGTTGTAGCTTTTTATGAGAAAAATCATGATCCAGAACAGTCCAATTCGTGTGTGAATCATTATAACAGTTGTTTTAACTGAATCATTTGATTCATCGGAAAGATCTGATTCAAAAGAATGAATCGTTCACAATTCAGCTAAGCAGAGCTGTGATAGACAGATAGGTGAATGCCACTTAAATTTGGTTTGTTTCTCACACAAAGTTACTTAAAGAGGCTTGGAAAAAGGTATACAAACTACTTTAAAGGGACTTTTATGGTGCTTTTAAGTCTATTTTAAGGTTTAAAAGCTCCAGTTCTCATTCATTGGAGTTGCATGGAAAAAAGCAACCAAATGCATTCTTCAAAATGTATCCATTAGTTTTCTACTAAAGAATTGTTTTTGGAAAGACACAAATGTGAATAAATGAAGACAAAACTTTGATTTTGAGGTGAACTATACTTCCATTCTTGGTTGTTTTTTTATCTCTTCACACATAAAAGGGGCATTCACACAACATGCAACAATGAATGAACAGTGCAGCAGAACTTGTGTGTGAATGATTGCAAGAAACTCTTTGTGTAGTTTAACAGACAATGAGAGATGACCTCTTGAGCACACTTATAATCATACACGCATCCACCCAGACCTTCCTGGAAAGGTATCTTTTAGCATTTTCTTTGATTAGCAGACAAATAATAGGACAGACGCAATTCTTGGCCATTATTAATGAATCACAGGAAAAAGGGTGCTGGGGAAAAAAGGACGCTGAGAATGAAATGAAAGAGCCATCTGTCTTTTCTTCTGCCTGAAGAGTGAGGCAGGAAAGGCAGCCAGGGAGCGATCGGACCGATCCATCAGGTCAGGGGTGGACGCTCGGCCCAATGTAATATGCGGCTACAACGGCTTTGATTGGCCAATCAATATCCATTTCTCCGGTTCCCCGAGGCCGCCTCCAAGCCCAAGCAGTTATTTCTCTTTAACTTCCACGACAGTCCAAGAGCATCTTATTTGCCTTTAATTTGAGCGTGTCGGCATGACTAGAATGTTCTGTCGTTCAGCAGTCGATTTGCTCGCTGCACAGAGATAATCGTCTCCTTCCAGATGACGTGAATGGGTGTATTTGAGTGTGTATACTTTGACTACATCCCAGCAACGTTCTCAGAGCTTTGACTAGCGTTCTGGCAATGTTCTCTCAAAGTTATGAACAAACTTTGCTGCAGTCTAGATTATAGAATGTTCATTCAAAGTTTTCAAATCTTGGTAATGTTCTTAAAATGTTCACAGAAACATAATTTATACATTCATGAAACAGTTTTTCATGAATTAATGGAACGTTATTTATATATTCATAGAACATCGATGGAATATTATTGATATATTCCTGAAACATCAATGGAACGTTATTGACATATTCCTGGAACATTGATGGAACATTATTGATATATTCGTGGAATATCGATGGAACATTATTATGTTCCTGGAACATCAATGGAACAATATTGATATATTCCTGGAACATCAATATATTTGTGGAACATCAATTGAACATTATTTATATATTCGTAGAACATCGATAAAACGTTATTGATATTTTTGTGTAACATTGATGGAATTTTATTGATATATTCCTGGAACATCGATGGAACTTTGATATATTCATGGAACATTGATAAAACTCTATTGATTATATTTGTTTAACATTGATGTAAGGTTATTGATATATTCCTGGAACATCGATGGAATGTTGTTGATATATTCATGGAATGTTATTGATATATTCTTGGAACATCGATGAAACATTATTGATATGTTTGTGAAACACCGATGGAATGTTCAATATTCATGGAACATCGATGGAAAATTATTTATGTAATCATAAAAGATTGGTGGAATGCTATTTATGTAATCATGGAACATTGGTGGAACGTTATATATTGGTGGAATATTGATAATGTTATTTATATATTCTTGGAACATTTTTCTGAAACTTTTTATTCACGTTCAAATGCAACATTCGTGTAATGTTTCCAAAATGGAATGTTTCCTTAATGTTTGTATAACCAAGAAAAAAAGGTTTTAATTATAATTTTTTTTTTTTGTATTTTGAATTTGATTAAATTAATTATCAGAGAATGCTCAGAAATAAAATTTTCTTAACTTAATGGAAACATTAGCAAAAACGTATTATTTTAGTTTGCTTAGATGTGTTTTGTAAGAAGTTTTGTATGAATGTAACGGATGTAGAATGTAACGGATAGCTTTCTCCATGTTACAAGCTGGGTTCCTGATAACCTGGCACTAAATTTCACTAACAAAAGTAGGAGAAGCCACTGAATATAATAATTTTCAAATGTAATAAATGACTTGCATCTCAGACGAAAATGTGGTCATTGCTTTCAGAGGTGGATGCCTGCTGTTTGGGAACGCAGTCAGTTCTAGGAGGCAATTATACAGAAATACTTTGTTGACAGACTTTGCTCAGGCATTTCAGAATGACCACAACAACATTTCAAATGCTGTGCAATGAGATCAGTCCGCTGGTTAGTCAGGTTATGCCATCCCATAGCGCAAAGTCACATGACTTCTGTAATTCACATTAACCCTTTTTCGTCAAAATGCACCTCAAGTGTGCATAAAAACTTTTTAGCAAATTAAGGTATTTTCTTTTTCGAAATTTGGCCTTTCCATCACTCGTTTCTGATGCGATACTTCAGAATTCACATAAAAACAGCAGGATGGAAATGTAGCTACAGACTCCCAGCAGCGGATTTTAATGGCTGGCCTGGTGTTAACTCTCATCCTCTAGCATACACATCTCTCTCTCTTTGCCTTTCTATTCGTACGTTTAATTAGAGATTCACCAGAGACGTGGGCCTGATTGCACTGACTGAAGGGCTTGGCGTTTCCTTTACTCTCATTAGCATAATTTTTGATTTCCATTGATCATTTGTGAACATCTAGACAGCACATTTACAGATCTTCCTGTGTGTATGGAGGATGTGGCTAATGGTAGTGCTCCTTTGAAATATTTCCTGCTGTTCTGCGGCCAAACGTCCCCCATGGTGTGTGTTTGATGCTGCGGTGTAGATTATTTTAGGCTAGTTATGCACCCTTTTGAAGAACACACTGTTACTGTAATTGCTAATAGACTCAGGAGTAGACAGTATATTTAATTTAATGACAATTCTTTGAAGATACTTTGAATCTGTAGATAGCTAAGCTATAAGGATGGCACAAACGCAATAAGGTTAATCAATACTCAATAATCAAAAAATGTGTTAAATTTGATTTATTTGTAATTTAGATTTACTGATAAAATTAAACAAATCCATATTTTATTTACATACATAAGAATGATAAACAAACAAATAAATACTGCTGTTTTTTAATCATAATTACTTTATGTAATATATTTTGTACAAAACATATTACATGCAACACTAACTTAAAAAATCATACAAATCTATTTATATTTTAATATCATATTTATATTTTAATAATAATTTATATAAAAATTTATTTATTTTGTAATCAAATGATATATTTAATTATGTAATATATAAATATTTTAACAATTGTTTTATCAATATTTTAAATATATATATATATATATATATATATATATATATATATATATATATATATATATATAATAATATATTATTATATAAACAACCGTCAAAAACAGCACTATTTATATAAAATATACTTTATATATAAAACATTTGTAATCATTTAATTAATATATTGCTGTTTAGTGCTTTTTTTTTACTTTTTTGATATTAAATAGTATTTTAAAAATATTATATTTTTTGTATACCAACTGACTGGTGATTCATTCTTTTGAACTGGATAATTGAAATGAACCAGTTGAACAAACTGACTTGCTAAAATGGATCTGATTACTATGCTAATGCTATTTGCTGTATCTGAGTATCGTCTCTGCCTCAGTTTCAGTGTGCCGTCTGCTTGGAGAGTCTGTAGAGACAGTCAGGCACACATATAAATGAAAATGCAAAAACCTCCACAGGTTGTGTCTGGTGTTTGAGATTGGGAGCAGTGGCTGGAGGGTTTGTGATGAATGAGTCAGGTGTTTTTCTCTACTGCTAGTCATCCCGGCACAAATGCTGTTTTCTTGAAGCCTGGTTGATAAAGAAGCTCTTCAGACTAGATCAGCTCTGGCTCTCCTGAGGCACAGGGCCGACGAGTCATTAGCCATGGCTCCGGGTCTCAGGTGGCATTATGGGGATGTGATTCCTGTCAATCTCAGCCTAATAAACACCACACCCCTTCTGTCTTGCTTGATTTTAGGACACAGCTGGTAATTGCTTGTTTCATCAGTATCAGAGATGATCTGCTCCACACATTGTGTTACTACAACTACTAAATTTAACGTATTGCAGAAAAGTACACACGTTACTAACTAAAATGGCTCAAAACAATGAGGATCTCAATAATTTATTAGTTGTTTTTAATGTATATTTATGCATTTTATGCATTTATGCCACCGAAAAGTTAAAATTACATACTGGGAGCGTTAGTGAGTGATTCAAATTAATCTGTGAATCTATTTTTAAAACAGATCGTTATAATGGACTGTAAAATTAAATCATACAAAATATGATATCATATGATTACAAAATAAATCGAATTTATAATGTATTTATTATTTTATATATATATATATATATATATATATACATACATACATACATGCATATATACATACATGCCATTCAAATGAATTTTTCTAATCACTGTTGAGTGATAAATGAATCTGTGAATCTGTTTTGAATTAATTAATTGAAACAAACTGTCTGAAATAATCAGTTCACTAAAAAAACCTTTAGATTGTACTTTTTTGAAGACTGTTGAGTGATGACTCAAATGATTTGGTAAATCTGTTTTTAAACCAACTGATAGAAATGAATTGTTCGAATGAACCGAATCACTAAAACAGACCGTTCAAAGTGACTTTTCAAAACAGTGATAAGGAAATCTGTTTTTGGAATCTATTAAGTGATTAATTGTGCAGCCCTACACTATTCCCAGATGACTCAAATTAACTGGTGAATCAGTCTTTTTGAAATTAGCAACTTGATTCTCCAAAATACACTATTTGTGAATACAATTAACAGATTAATTGAATGAATCAGCAGGTTAGTTTTGTTTTTTTCAACTAACCATTGAAACTGTTTCAGTCTGTACCAATGATTCTCTGTAATAAATCAGATCACAATAACACAAACTATGCAGTGTTTGTCATGCTATACACAGATACTTGTTGGATAAATGAGAATGTAGTTATGTTAGTCATTACTTTTAGTGAGTTGCTCTCCAGTTGGACTTTTTAACCCGGTCTCTGCTGTGTTTTGTCATTGTAGACCTGCTAAATGAGTCCAGTGGCTAGAGTTATTGATGTCCTCTCATATTTTCCTCTGTCCTTTGGTGTGCGTCTCCTCTCTTTAAGCAAGGCCTTTTGTTTGCTCGGAGCCGCGGCAGTTAGAGATCCTCCCAGGAGCCAATTATGTGAAGCGATGAGCCTGGTCTCTGTGAGTCTCGGCCGATACTCTGATCTCGGATCAGGACGCTAACACTCCGTCTCTAATCTCCAGCATCACAAACAAACCTACAGACCGCAGCGGCTCTTCATTATGCGTTTGCCCTTTTCCCCCTAGCTGTTCAGTGAGGATGCTGCGTCTACGGAAATCTCACCACTGCCATTAGAAGTGGACATGAATTGGATGCTCACGATAGAGCCGCTCGTGCCCAGTGGCCTTTTCTAACATTCAAGCACTTATCATTCAAGTCTGCACATTTATATTGAGAGAAAACTGGAATTGTTGCAACTTTTGTGGCTGTATAGATGAGTGAATTTAATTCACGCACCAGGGCTCTCATTTATGAGTAAATGATGGAGAAGTATTGAAATAATGACTTTTTGAATGGCAAATTTGTCATAAATGAAATCCAGATGGGACTAATAAGAGTAAAGTTATTTGCAGTCTTTGTATGGCTGAATTTAATTATCATATAAAAGCACAATAGGTGTGATTATAATTGAAACGGGGCCTGTGAGTGTGTGTTAATTTAGAGCGCCTTTGCATATTTATACTTATAATGTCAAATTAGCCAATTTAGTGTTAATCGTGTTAAATTTAATGCTGTTAAACGTGTTTAATTAATCTAATTTGTTGTAAACACAAAAAATCAACCTGCTGTATTAAATCCATGAATTCAGTGTTATGCCAACCTCAAAGGAATCAAAGAAGCATTTATATGCTGTAGCACATGAATGTTCACATTTTATATACAGCTGCATCTCAATAAATTAGAATGTCATTGAAAAGTTCATTTAATTCAGTAATTCAACTCAAATCGTGAAACTTGTGTATTAAATAAATTCAGTGCGCACAGACTGAAGTAGTTTAAGTTTAAACAAAAACCCACCAATTCACAACAAATTAGAATCTCAACAAATTAGAATACTTCATAATACAGTAAATCTAAAATATTATAATCGTTTAATTAAAAGTGATGAAATGTAGGTGTAATTAATTTTAATAATTATATTAATATTTTATATGTAAACAATATTATTAATATTTTAAAATAAATATTATATAACAAATTCTATAATACAAATAAATCTAAAATATTATAATTGTGTAATTAAAAGTGATGAAATATATGTAATTTATTTATAAATGTATATAATATAATTAATATTTTATAATTATATAATATAAATAATAAATCTAAAATATAATTGTATAATTTAGGGACAGTTATGTATAATTTATCTTAATAATTTTGTTAATATTTATGATTTCATATTAATATTCATATTTTAAAAGTATTAAAATATGAATCATTTTAAATTTTATTTACTAAGTATAAATTCTAAAAACATATTATTTTATAATTATTATATTATTTAAAATGAATAATATATAACAATATTTAAATAATTTTATTTACTTTAAATCATATTTAAATATGTACTTTTTTATTGAAATCATATTGGTACAAGACAAGTAAAAGACATTTTGTCTCCAAATTGAGGCCTGAATTCATGTCTTGCATCATTCACTTTGAGTCCATTGTCTTCTTTGCAGACAGACGTCATCTATACAAACATCCACAGGTTCACAGAGAGGGTTACACTTCATGAAAGAAAAAAAAAAAAAAAAATATATATATATATATATATATATATATATATATATATATGAGGCGCAAACTGTGTAAGTGGCCATTGGGGGAAAATGATCTGTTAAAAATGCATGATATGATCCCCTAAAAAACAGTAATTTCTCCTGGCTGCCAGTGTCTGCCGTGATGTTCAGCAAGCGAGCGCTGTTCACGCAGGGACTGGAATTGGTAGCTGGGTTTATTAGATATATTTTGTCACAGTGTATGTGCTGCACAGAGCTGTAATCACAGATGTTTGATGATGAGCAAGATGACGCTCTTCATCTCCCTGCTGTTATTAATTCTGTGTCTCTGTTTCTGTTGTTTCTCCGGCTGCTGTATGACGTCCTCCAGCTACAGCACGGCATATCAGTGCATTTACTATCCTCCAGAACAGACGGCCAAGGCCCGTGAGATCCTGCGTGTGGTATCCCAGCTGCAGCCGCACATCTCTGCGCTGGCTGACCAGCTGCTCCAGACGGCCCAGCGGAGCTCCAGCCACCCTCTCCGAGACATCCTCAAGAGCCTGGAGGAGAAGGTGAGAACACATTCCATTGATCAGAAGTGACAGGAAAGACATTTGATGTTTCAAAAGATTTCGATTTCAAATAAATGCTCTTCTTTTGAACTTTATATTCTTCAAAGAAACCTGAAGAAAATGCTTCACGGTTTCCACTAAATGTGAAGTGTTGCAACTGCTTGCAACATTGATAAAAATAATAAGAAATGAATTTAAAATGATAATAATATTTCACAGTATTGCTGTTTTTACTAGGGCTGGGTATCGAGTTATATTATACTGGGTATACTTTTTAGGCCCCGACCGAATTGAATGAATGAATGAATGAATGATGCATTTATATAGCGCTTTATTGTGTATTGCTGTACACCCAAAGCGCTTTACAATCATGTGGGGGGGTCTCTCCTCAACCACCACCAGTGTGCAGCATCCACTTGGATGATGCGACGGCAGCCACAGGACAACGGCGCCAGTGCGCTCACCACACACCAGCTACAGGTGGAGAGGAGAGAGAATTGCCTCGATACCATCGCGTATCGAAAAACGTCTAGTCGTTCGGTACCAAATTTTGATACCTAAGGGGTTAATCTCATCAACGTCAGTGAGCCAATAAACCTGCAGCACTAGGTGTGTTCGACCGCGCAGATCGATTGGTGTTTGACATCCGTGCGAGCGATTTGAAAGTGTACGGAGCAGTCTGTTCTCTTTAGCTCTAATGGTACTGTAATACACCGATCGGTCTGCACATTCGAACACAACTACTAGTTTACAACGGTTACACTCAGAGATGTGGCTCACACGTGAGGCTGTAGTGTGAATGCGTCCCAGCCCTCTTAGATGTAAGGCTACATTTACACTGGTGCGTTTTTGTTTTAAAATGAAAACGATCCTCATCATACTGAAGTTTCCACTGCGTTTCAAGCCGGCTTTCCACTATCTCCGACAAACGATAAGCGACAGACCGGAAGTCATTCATTTCCAATGGAGTTCCAATCATATGCAGATGTTCGTTACTAACTTTTAAAAAAAATTGTTTAAGGTAATAACTGGACATTAAAGACTCGATATTGATTTGATTAAATTGATCCGATTCAAAATGTATAATTACACCTTATCGACTAGTCCGTCCAGCGTCTAGCACTTAGTGTATCTTAGCAATTTTCAAGTTGAGTCGACAGGTGATCTCCGGTTTCATTTCCCTTTCCTGGTTGGGAAACCTCCGAGGCTGCTGATTGGCTGCTGAGGTCGTCGTTGTGTGATGTGTTTCTAGGAAAGCCCTCCGATGAGTGGTTGTTTTCCTGGTGATGCGAGAGTGATGATGCCTTGAAGTGGTTTAGAGTTTCTTGCGGCTTCAGGTTCTAACACAGTTTCTTCAGTAAGAAGTTTGACGAAGTGTTTGGATGATCAGCCTGATGTTAAGTCTGTGAGTGCTTCGCAGTGAGTGTGCTGCACAGCACTCAGTGAGACGAAGCCAAAGTTTAGCAAGCAGCTAGCAACGAGCTTTATGTCCACTCACTAGATGCTTCTTCCAATCAAATTGTCCCTGTAGGCGCAGCCCCGCCCATACTGTTTTCCTTTGGACACAAAACTTAATCTAATCTTTGATCTTCATGTGGGGAATATTTCTGTAAGTTCTGTAAAAAATGTCATCTTATGAACACTGTATATAATATGCACCTGTCATTCATTTCAACGTTCTGCATTTAAAATAAGCTTTAACATGATACTAAACACTGGTTATCAGCAGAAGTGTGTGATCATGCGGCGGGCGTCACACTGCTAATCAAGCGGCGGCAGAGAGAATTAAGCAATGAAGGCAGCTGATTGGCGCTATTTCGCTGTGGCAGAAACAATCTCGGTGTCACAGATTGCACACTGATGGCAGCAGATGTAATTCATTAACTACACACATGAATCACGAAGGCCTCCAAACGTGACACTCGGCCCGGTGGCTTCTGTTGGCTTTGGCAGAGGGGAACGTGACAGACCCCTGGCTGCTTGTCAAAAAGCCTTCATGTTTGCAAACTGACCCGTTTCAGGCCGAGACTCGGTGGTCTGAGTGAACGGACGACACGGTTAGTGACTTGCACACGCTGCGTTTGTTGATGTGAAATCTGGTGTTGTCTACAAACACAGTGCATTCACTGCTGAACCGATTCAGCATGTAATTCATTTAAATTATGTATTTTAATGGCTTGGTGTAATGGTTTTTAGTCATGGTACCATGGTAATAGTATTTTTAAGTCATAGAGCTACAGTATTATACAGTACAGTGGTATATATTGAAGCATCTGACACAGTGCAAGCGCAGTACTTTTGTCTGGTACAGACAGCAAATGTTTGTGAACTAGCCATCGTTTCTCTCAGTGATTCAGCAGAAGCAGCAGCAGCTTGTGCATGTGGATAAATTGAGTGTGACAGTAGCATATTTCATTAGCAGAGATATTTGCCCTTAAAGCATGAACATTTGCAAAACTATTAACAGACGCACTATTCTGCCTCATTTTACATTTAAACCATCTTGAAGATTAATACTTTCTTTAAAATTTTACTTTTACTTTAAAACTTTATGCAGTTACAAATTGACTCGGCTATCCAAGGACATTGGCTAAAATTGCCTCTCGAATAAAGATTTTTCAAGGTTTTTTTGATGAGTCATAGTAATACCATAATGAATCCTCACCTACACGTCATGTCCAGTTATTACGAACAAAAAAAAACATAAAAAATAAATAAATAAAATAAAAATATATGTAAGGACATTGGCTAAAATCAAATAAATTAAAATAAAAGTAAAAGGAGTTGCCATGGGGTTTTAATGTTTATTTTCTGGCCGTGTGGTGGTGAGGGGGCAGCAGAGAGAGTCTGGGTATCTGAGGTCTGAACCCCTGGATAAATTTCCAAACAGCTTTAAGTGTAGGAGTGTGTTCACGTCTGAGAATGAATGGCTGGATCCATTTCCTGCTCTCAGGAATGTGTGTTTTGGTAATGACACAGAACATTGAGATCCTGACGCGTGATGAGGCATCACTCACAAGCTGACAATGAGAAATGGTCCCGCAGGAATGGCACCTCGCTGCCAGGAACTCAGCGTGAGGAGAGCATGTATTCGATCGGACTTGTTAAAATGCCATTGAGTGTAAAAATAGCTCCTAAAGCTGTATTAAAAAATACCGGCATTTCAGTCAGGTGGGAATCCAAACAGAAGAGATGTGGAGAAGTTCACTGCTGGAGAGTTTGATGAATTGTGGAATGTGATTATCATTTCTAAAACCATGAGAAAAGGTCATGGCAGCGCTGATTTGGTGAACTGCAAACGTCCCGTCCACTGATTTTAAAGTAACAGCGCCGTCTGCTCAATTGGCTCTGAAATTCAAGGAGACTGAGTAATGTTTACTGGTGACGGATGGCAAATTACACTGAAAAGATAAGTGAGGCCTAAGTGGGTTGTGAATTTGTTTCTTTTCTACTTTTTAAGCACTGCTGCAGTTATTTGCACCCCAGTAGTGCCGGTGGAGTCAAAAAGAACTGTAAAATAAATCTTGTCAGAGACCTATCTCAGTGCACCTAATTAAATAAAAATAAATAAAATCCACTTTATGGTACTAAAACATTTTTAATCAAATTAGTTGATGTTTGTTTTATTTGGTTAGAGATTGTAATATTAACCAAACAACAACAATTGTTTTATATATATATATATATATATATATAGTCATGAATCAGGTCCATGGACTTCCATTCACTCGCCACCAGAGGTCACTCCTTCATCACATTGACTCTCATATTGCACAGACTGTTTCACATTTTCCCCCGGACTACATTTCCCAGCAGCCATTTCACTAATCACATGCTCACACCTGAGAACTATCACACAATCACACACCCTACATAAACCATGGACTTCCTTTCACAGATCGCTGAGTATTGTTATGCGTATAGCACTCTCCTACTGTTAGCTGCCTTACCGAGCCATTCTGTGTTTCTGTTTAGTTCCAGTAGTGTTCTGCGTTTTATTACTCTCCTAGTTTTAGCAGCGATACGGAACCTGTTTCTGATTTTGTAGTCTGTGTTTCCTGGATCTACCGTTGTCTCGCCATTTTGACTCTGTTTGTGCTTCACTTGGACTATAGCTCATGTTTCTGGATTGCCCCTCTTGTCAAGCCCTCTGGATAACGTTCGCTGTTGACTGACTCGCGCCTGGTTTGGATTATTCTTGTTTCTCGTCCGTGCCATATCTGTTTGCTGGTGTTTTGACCAAGTCTCTGTATAATAAAGCTTGCAAATGGATCCGCACGTCTCTCGTATATATATATATTTTAGCTGTCATTAACCAAAAACCTACTGTTAAGAAATTAATTTTAATTTTTTATTTTATTTTATTTATTTTTGAATTGTGATTTTGATCAAACTGCGGTTTGATTCAAAATATTTTTTAACTAATTTATTTAGAGAGCTATCATGTTAACCAAACAGCATTTATTTTTTTATAAAAAAAAATATTTTATTTATTTCACAAATAGTGCTAATGGTTTTTACTTGTCTCATATTGATTTCATTTATAAATAAATTTGACATTAAAAAGTCATTTCTCAGATCAAGTTTATCATGATTTATTCACAAGTCTCACGATGAGGACGGTGCCTACTTTGAGAGTTTCTCAAAACATACAAATACATACATATGTACAAGTACCTACGAATATGAATGAGCTAGTCCTGCTCTTTCTGTTTCTCTTGCAGTCTTTTCAATATTCGCACAACTCTAGATTAATTGAATCATATGTTGTTGTTGTTTCAGAAGAACCCGCGTGTCTTTTGTGTCTCTCTTATTCTTCTCGCTCTTTCTTCTGCGTTTCTATCGACTATACCATCGCTGTCTGCTTATTAGTTTTCTGATGTGCGTCTCGTCCTGAATCTTCATCACATGCTCTGTACTTTAATGAAATGTTGGTTATTAAATGCTGGCTCTTCTCTGTGTGTCTGCAGACGGAGCAGTTTGTTCACACTCTGAAGGATGAGTTGGTGAAGAGCGCTCTCCTGGCGCTGCATGCTGCCCGTCCCGGATATGTCAGTAAGAGTCAGAGCTCCGCTCCGTCCAGCCCTGCCCCGGCCAATCCACAAGCCAGAGCCACCCAGGAGCCACTGCACAGCATCTGCAACAATGTGGACGGCTCCCAGACGCCACCGAGAGAAAGCCAAGCGTCGCCGGTCCGCTCCGACACCATCCCGCACCACAAAGAGTACGACGAGGAGGAATGGGCAAGTGCTTCACTTCATGCAAATGATGCATCATTACTAAAATGGGTTTTAAATTTAATTTAAACATTTACATATTTATGCACTTAATAAAAATCACCCTGCAGTTGTACTTTTGGTATACTAAACTGGAACAACTAATTTTGTACTTTAATTGTGAGGAAGTACTGCAGAAGTCCAATTAAAGATATACTGAAGTAGATTTGATTGTGCTGAAGTGGAACTAACTTTAGGTTCCCTTTAAATATTTTGCATTTAAAGACTGATATTATTCAAAGATCATCGTCAGTATTGACATTAAAACACATTTTAGGATTAATATTAAGAAATGTGCATTGTGCACAAGTGATATTCCAAATAAAGTTTAATTATCATTTTTATATCAGTCTTGAGTGATTTGTCAGTACATGTTAATAGATTTGAATTATACTTAGTATGAAATAAATGTATTTTAAATATGACTTTTTGGTTGAGCTACTTGTTTGAAAAAGTAGCTAAGATATTTCATACTTTAAACGTAATGTTGCTTTACTAGTTACTTGAAAAATGTAATCTGATTATATAACTCATGTTATTTGTAATGCGTTACCCCAAAACTGATGGTCAGACTATATTTCATTTTGTTGGGAAACAACACCAAGTCACTCCTGTGCAGAGATTATAAACAAAATGGTTTTGGTTAATTTTGAGCATTTTTATAATGAGAGTAGATTTATTTGAAAATAACTATTTTTAAAAATCCCTTTTTTTCAAACAGATTCAGTTATAACCTTAACATTTGAAACACGTGACAAATGGAAACAATGTTTAAAAGCAGCTCAAAATATCAAAACATGTTAGTTATCCTCACACTGGATGGATTCATAGTTTGAAACAAACAAAAAAAAGTATTCCAGCCTTTAGTTTTTCAGTCTCTTTTGCTATGGAAGCCAATTTCTGCCACTGAGTAAAACATAAGAAAGGTAATTGTGACTTTTTATCTCACAATGTGGACTGTTTCTCTACAATTGTCTGTTTATTTCTTGCAATTCTGACTACTTTCCTCAGAATTGCTAGCTATAAGCTGGTAATTGCGAGTTACAAAGTCAGAATTGTAAGATGTTTATATCTTGCATTTCTGACTTCTTTTCTCAGAATTGTTAGCTATAAACACAGTTGCTTCTTACAAAGTCAGAATTACGAGATGTAAACAAACTTGCGAGAAATACGGTCAAAATTGTGAGATACTCTTCAAAAAATTTGCTCACAATTGCATGTTTGTCTTGCAATTCAAGTTTAAATCTGACTTTTCACATAGTTGTGAGACATAACCATGCAGTTGCCTGTTATAAAGTCAAATTGGCAAGATATAAGCTTGCAGTTGCAAAAAAGTTTGAATTGCGAGAAAAGAAGTCCCAGTTATCTTTATTTTTATTCAGTGGCGGAGACGGGCTTCTATACACTGCACATTTGCTGCTTGTGTCTGCAGCTCTTCAGAGGGTCTGACGGCGCTTGAGCTTGGATATGTTTGATAGGATCTTGAGAGGTTCAGTCATGCCACAGGACCAGAGGCTAGACAGGGATCAGGTTAGCAACCGAGCCAGTGACATCAGAACACATGGCAACCGCTATTAGCATCTGATAGTGGAAAGCTTTAGCACACAACCTGAAGGATGACCACAAACTCAAAGCTTTGCCTTGCCTAGTCAATGGTGCTGTGTAACGTGGATGTGAAGCTGTGGTGTCTGCCTCCTGTAATTGCCTTCAAGAGTGTGTGTGTGTGTGTCATAACTGTGGCTAACTGGAGAGGATTAGAGGCCAAGATAAGAAAAGCATCTCTAATCAATGGCAAAATAACTTACGTGCCCTTGAGCGCCACTCACAGGAGGGAAGGAGAAGCCATGCCTGACGTTTGTGCTACATTAAGATGATGAATTTTCCCAATATTCATAGCAGAATATGTTGTCAGAATGTTTTATGTTCATGTCGTTTTTTTTTACTGTCAGCCAATAGAAGTCCTGCCTATATCAATTTGCATAGATGTCATAGGAGTAACCAGTAAGTGCTTAATTAAATATTATAAGAAGTCGTTTTATTGTCTCTCTCTCCATAAAAAGGTACAATAAAATAGAAAGCGCAAACCACTCTCTCTTTCGAGGATATTTTACTTTTAAAGTCTCAAACATGCTTGTTTGTTTTCAATGTTATCAGGCCTGTGGCCAGCTATGAGGTCACCGAGGTCAGGATTCCTCATGTTCAAAAATAAGATTTGTTCTTTGAATATCTAATTTGCTGTTAAACTCTTTATATGAATGTCTGCATGACATGTATAATTCAGTTTGCGGTTTGTTTGCAAGAATGTTTAGTGTCCGTGGTATGAAAGTGATCTCTGCCGGATTGAACGAGTCTTCTTGAGAGAGTTGCGAGTGAGGGCATGGGTACAGCGTTGTTGCCAGATCCTTATCTATGCATGAACAGCTTGTAACACTCCAAAGAGAAAGGAAACCTTGAAATCGAGTGTGTGTGTGTGTGTGTGTGTGTGTGTGTGTGTGTGTGTGTGTGTGTGTGCGCGTGCGTGCGTGCGTGCGCAGCTTCTGCAGTGGTTTTAATGAGATCAGGAGCCGTATTACAGATGATAGATAGATAGATTTTGAGTTTTGAGAGTGACTTGCACATCAAACAAGTTTAAATCTCCTAAATGTTTTTACAGAATACAAAAGTCTCTCAATGCTGATTACACCTCTGTCCAGTTAGCCCATAAACTCATATTTACATGTCAGGTTTCTGCGATGTAAGTGTGGGTCTGTTAACGTTTGCTTTGGCTCTTCTAGGACAGGGTCTGGGCCAGTGTGGCGAAGAGTTTGAACTGCGTCATCGCCCTGGTGGATAAACTACAGGAGCAAGACAACAACAACCAGGAGTCAGTGCCCAGCCACACGCTGGCAGACGTCATCACCTCACACAGTCCCGGTACGACAAACTACACTCAAATGATCAATCACAACTCGAGACTGCAGCTGCAGTGAACCAGAAAATACTTGAATGCTAAAATATTACATCAAATATGCCAAACGGCTGCTTGAATGATCAATTAACTGCCTAAAGATGATTTCATTTCCTTTTATGGTGAGGCATAGACTATAAAACATGGAAAAACAAGTGTCATTAGTATCATTTCATCGTCATGCTTTTGACTGAATTAATTATGCCGTTGCCCTGGATTAATTACGAAAATGAAATATTTTTGATACACTTAACGCTCCCCATTATGAGGATTTGAAATTGAATTTGATTGATTATTTGAATTTTTGGTAACACTTTATTTTATAAAGCCTTTATATATAATGCATTATTAAAAGTATTTTAATGCATTAATTATGTCTTGTAATGCACCTTACAATGCAATGTTTGATCCCATTAATAGCGGTAACCAGAGTTATAATGCATTTTAATGCTTATTTATTCATTGCTACACCTTAAAAAAAAATACATTAAAACACATGGCAAACAATCTGTTTCAGATGTAACAAGGAATCTAAAACTGTATTAATGCATTTTAATTTCATTTATGAATATATATATTGCATTACAGCATACATTCTGAATACCTGTACAATGCATTATGCATAAAGGCTTAAATGGAGAATAATGTGCAAAAATGTGAAGATATATCGTCATTTTTTCTTCATCATTTTTGTAATAATATTTCACACGTGTTGCCAACTTCATACATCCTATAAAAGCTTCTAATGGCAAATTTTCTACTTCATGTGAGAATTTTTCACTGGTTGTACTTTTTTTTCACGCTTTAATAACAACCCATGGCATTTTTTTTAGCACTTGTCGGATCTGCCAGTTGAGAGATGAATATTAGCACCATCCACAGATCTTCTGTCAGACAGGAATAGTTAAAGGAAACTTCTGACACTCAGTGCTATTAAAGTGAAAAAACTGTGCAGCCATGACAAGCACCAAACCTCAGAGTTTTTAATGCAGCCAATGTTGCCACCACTTGGACATTATCTGAAACTACATGTTGAGGTCCTGCCTGTTGCAATCTACAATATAATGAATTTACTGAAGGGCAATTATGCTTTTTATGCTGAACTCATATTACACTTCATTTCTGACAGTTCTCCAAATTCACTATTTTAAATATCACATTTTACATAAAAGTTGGAATTCAAAGCAAACAGGCTAAGCCTTCATGTCATGTTAAAGCAGTTGGTTATTAATTATTTATGATTGATTTCAGAAATATGGTGTCAGTTTCATAGTTTAAATGTAGCAAAAGTACTTAATCGTTTGTTAACAAGAATGCAAATGTAATATTTTCTCCTCACAAGATTGCATCTTTGCACGGTTATTGTCAACAGTATTTACATTTTGTGTGACAATGTCGACATTATATGCAATGTATTGTATAAAACATTATTGTGTCTGTGCAAATACTTCACATAGCGCATGAAATCAGCCGTCATTCAAAGGCATGATGAAATGAGGTCGGACCGGTTTTTAGGTTGATGTCTCGTGTCATGCACATAAAAAGTAATGAATTTAATAAAGACAGCTATTCCGATCATCAGTGTGAATACACCCTGGGAGGGAACCAAACTATTGAACGTGACTCTTTCAATGAATGTTCTTGTGAAATTAGGTCACTGAAAAAGCCACTCAATGGAGGATAATACTGCCAACGATCTGATGACTAATGCAAAACAAATTCAAGCGCAGGGCAGATGCGCATGAAAGGAGTAAGGCAGATCTAGTTCATAGATTAAAGATTTAAGTTCTTTTCTCATGCACTTTTTTCTAAAACAGCAAATGCTTTATTGCAAATCACAGAGCTGAATGACAGATTGCAAGAATAACAAGATAGTGCATGTGAAATTTCAACTGTGTTTGACATTTAGGATTGATTTTTATGAGGAAAATGGAAGGTGCCTGAACATGTTAACATGTTTTAGAGTGATTATTAAAATTACATATATCATGCACATTTATATATATAAATAAATAATGTATAAATTATATTTTCTGTAATCAGAGATGTGGTAAAAAGGTGAAAAAGTCCAAATATTATAAATAAATAATAAAATTATTAATTAAACTGGTTAATTTAAACACTCTCATTAATTCAGCTTGTATAAGTGAATTATTGAATTGTTTGTTCACAAACATTACCTTATTCAGCAACAAACTAAGTGACTGTTTTTATGAGAGAGTCTTAATTATTTGTTTGAGTGGATCATTGGAATCATTCGTTCTACTGATTCATCCAAAAACTTTGATTCAGTCAGAAATGAAGCAAGTGACTGTCTTTGTCATTTTACAACCAATTTGTTTAACAAAAATTGATTTTTGTATGAAGTGGCTGTCTTTAAGAGTGACTCACTGAATTTGTCATTCAAGTGATTCGTTTAAAAGCACTGATTCAGGCTGCGTCCGAAAGCTCTAAAAAGCTGCCTTCGGAGGTAGGCAGGAAGGCATCAAGGCACATCTGAATCCAAATTCTCTTTCACTTCCTGTCTCCGGAGGTACCTTCTTCTGATCGAATTTTGAAGGCAAAATAGATGTATCCGTCACTGCTTTTGGTATCCCACAATCCTGTGCGTTCCATTGCATGATGGTTGATGGATATTTGCGTTTTCTGACAAATTCTGACATTCTATTTTGTTGTAGTTCATTAAACCATTACACTGCCTCAGAAGCCTGTCTGAAATCAGTTTCATGAGGTGCCTTCGTGCAAAAACGCTGCCTGCAAAGTCATTGCCTCATAAGGCAACGAGGCAGCAAGTCAGCTTCTTAAGCTTTCGGGCGCAGCCTCAGTCAGGAATGAGACAAGTGGCTGCTGTTATGAAAGGGAAGTGTGGCCAAGTATGGTGACCCATACTCGGAATTTGTGTTCTGCGTTTAACCCATCCAAGTGTACACACAGTAGTGAACATACACCCGGAGCAGTGGGCAGCCAATGCTGCGGTGCCCGGGGAGCAGTTGGGGGTTTGGTGCCTTGCTCAAGGGTCTCACCTCAGTCGTGGTATTGAGGGTGGAGAGAGTGTTGGATATTCACTCCCCCCACCTACAATCCCTGCCGGACCTGAGACTCGAACCCACGACCTTCGGGTTACAAGTCCAACTCTCTATCCATTAGGCGTGAGTCATTGTATCATTTGTTCAACCGATTCATTAACAAATATTAACTCATTCAGCAACAAATTAAGTGACTGTCTTTAAAAGGAGAAATTGAATTGTTCATTCAACCGATTCATTTAAAAATGAGGATTTAGTCAGGAACGAAGCGAGCGACTGTCTTTACGAGTGAGTCATTGAATCGTTTCTTCAATTCTTTCAAAAACGATTAATTCATTCAGTAGCAAAGTATGTGACTGTGTTTATTAGTCATTGAATTGTTTGTTAATCCAACTTTTTCAAAATATTACATTTCTTCAAGAACAAAGCATGCGACTGTCTTGAATATTGAGTCATTGAATCATTTGTCCAGCCAGTTTGTTTAAAAATATTAATTCATTCAAAAACAAAGCATGTCTTTACGAGTGAGTCATTGAATTGTTGTTGTTTTTTCTCAAGATCTGGCCAAAAACAATGATTCATTATTATTATGGGTAATCAAAAGTTCATTTTTTGGTTTTAGGAGTCCCCAACAACAGGTTGACATGCATGTAAGGTCAAAAAACACTTTCATTGTCTTATAATATGCATTTTATTTTTACCTTACTTGTTCAACGACTCCAGACACCACTACTGTGTATTGCGTGGAGAGACTGATTTATTTGGAGCTTTTTTCGTCGATGGGTTCATATATATTCCAGACCATGTTTAGACAAGGAAGCCAAGACTTATTCCTTATTAATTCTTCAGATATTAAAAGCAGGGAATGTGTCGAATCAGTTATATCCATTACTTCTGTATTCTGAATCTTGCATTCGATGATGACACACACAAACCAGGATGAAGACGAGGGAGCTGACTTTGAGAGAAAAGCAAGCAATTTGGATGCTAAAAGAAAAGAGGAAGTCAATTAGAGCTCTAGCAAAAACAAAGGGCATGGTGAAATCAAGAGTTTGGAAACGACCAGCAACCAACAACTACCTGATCAGCTGAGAAAACAACAGTAGTTGATGACAGACAAATCATAAAAGCTGTTAAAATGAATCCTAAAAGACGTGTCTGTAAAATCACCAACAACTTCCAGAAAGCTGGGGTGATGCTCTGACAATCTACTGTCCTCAGGAGACTTTGACACAGAATTACAGATGCTACACAGCAAGATGCAAACCTCTGACCAGCACCAAAGATAGAAAGGCGAGATTAGAGTTTGCAAAAAAGCACAAAGGTGAGCCAGAAGAGTTTTGGAACTGTGTTTATGGACCGATGAGACAAAGATGAACCTTTATCTAAGTGATGGGAAAGCAAAAATGTGGAGAAAAAAAGGGAACTGCAATGATCCCAAGCATACAGCCTCATCTGTAAAGCATGGTGGAGGTGGTGTCATGGCATGGGCATGCATGGCTGTCTCTGGAACAGGCCCTCTCAACTTTACTGATGACTTAATGTATGATGACAGTAGCAGAATGAATTTGGAAGGGTACAAAACCATCTTGCCTACCAATATTCAAGAAAATGCCACCAGATTCATTGGGAAGTGCTTCATATTGCACCAAGAGTCTGGTGATGTCTATGGGTCACAGACTCACTGCTGTGATTGTGTGCAAGGGATCTGCAACTAAATAATAGCTTTTAATCTTTTATAGCTGTCTTATGTTCAACTGTCCCAATACTTATGCTCACATCAATGAGTGGGATGAACTCTAAAAATGCTGTTCTTTTTATTTGGTAAAACATGTATGTGTTGAAACGGCTAATAATAAAATGTGACATTCTGTAATTTTGTCTCATATTCATCTTTTAATCATATTAGCAAATGTCTTGACTCCACAGCCAACAGAGCAATTTTGTCTTTACTGTTCCAGTACTTATGGAGGGCACTGTACATGTCGGAGAGAGCTGTATGGTTTTTTAATTCCTGCATAAAGCACTCATAAACAAACTCTGTCTTTTTTGTAATAGTAGATTATAAAACTTTACTAATTGTAGATTATAAAACTTTTATAACTTCATTATTCCATTAAATCCTTTCCCTTACCCAGCAGGGTAAAACACAGTGCTAAATGCAAATAATATAATGCAAATAACCATATAGTCATGCATGCATTAAATAAACAGGCTTACTAACTGTCATTGAAAGAAAATGGAAATGCTTCCAATGTTTGTTTGTTTTTTCATCTGTCACTTGGAGCAAGCAGGTCAGGTTAGATAAATGTCAGCATGGACCAGTTGTGACATGCCATTGTCCTCAAAAAACATTAACAAAAGTGCACAAAGAATAAAGAAATGACTACTACATTCATTTCAGGTTCACTGATTGCAAATTATTTTACAATGCTGTCATAACCAAAACTGTTCTTTTTCCATGTTATGGTCCAGTTGTGGTCAGTTTTGCATAATTTTGGTCTGATTTTAAAGCGTTCATCCGAATGGACACTATTTACTTAATGCACATTCCTTTTCTTATTGTGAACGATTCATAAATGCATATTATTTCAAATATAAACACACTTAAATTAGTGACCTTTCATGTTAAAACTTGCTGTTTCTCTAGCCAATAGAGTGCTGCAGTGATTATATATTTTTATAGGTTGATCCTGAACGTTGCATCACCCTGCTTCCAATATACAACAACATCTTTGGCTTTTGAGATATTGCAGGAAATATGCACTGTGGCCAACAAATTTTGGATATTAAACACATTTTGTTCACAACTTTTTTTATCAACTTTAAAGCCTAAATACAATTGCCAGAAGTATAAAGCTAAGCATAGTCTAAAAACAAACTAAACTACGTTCACGTGACTTTAACATCACCACCCATTAAGCTTCAACAACGCTTTCAGACTTAAATTACACACTTTCCCTGAAAGTTTGAGTTAGAATAGTTTGCAAGTGTGTGAATAAACACAATTAGGCTGTTAAAGCAACTAGTGAGTAAATGAGTTCACCTGTTTGGCATGATTATGTTTAATATCACCAACAACCTCTCATTTTGATGCTTGTTTTTAAGCACTGTTCTAGTGCTTTAAACAAACCACAAGCAAATCAAATCAACAGCTTAATAGCTATTTCCCAATCTCAAACATCCTGTTTCGTTCTCATTAATACTAACCATCTGTGCTAGTGGAAACATGTTACTCTGAATGGTCTGGAAAACGCATTACTGGAAAGTCGCGTCACAATTGTCATATATTCCTACAGATCCTCCAATGAAAACAGCTGTTTGGCAGGATCAACTCGGCATTCTGGTTCAATCATTGAAGAAGTGTGTGGCAGAAGTTGCGGAGAGAGCGAGGCGCTCTGTGAGCTTCATCCTGCTCCAGGAGGCGGTGTGCAGCACGGCCCAGGGCCTGCAGCTGCAGCAGAGACGGGACGCTGTCTTCAGCCAGGCAGTGAGTAACCACACTCAAACTATCCTGGCCTTCAGTTTAGTCAAGTGTGTGTTGAAAAAATGTTTTTTTTCACTTTGAAAAATTATTCCAAACTGTGTTTAAATCAATCTCTCAGCATTGATATACTGTCATTTGTTAAGTTGTTTATGCTTCACATTTTATTGTGACAAGGTGTTTGTGAAGATGCATGTGTTGTGTATCTGCAGCTGGCTGCGCTGGCGTGTGGGTTTGTCATGCGATTATATGCAGGTTTGGAGGATAAGGGATTTCTCAGACAGCTGCATGCCGTCGGGCTGGTGGCCCAGTTTGAGAGCCTGTTGAGTACTTACAGTGAGTATCCTCCATCAGATATGCAATCACACCAAAATAACCTGATAAATGCAGTAAAATCAACTTTCAAGATAAACGTGCCCATTGACCGCACATTTGATATGAAATGCCAAGTTTTTACATTGCTTGGCAAACACATAGCCCTAATGTTAATATAATGAACTACACTGTGAAAAGATATAAAGTAAAAATAATACCCTGTATTTTAAATGCATTTGTTTTGTGCCAAGTATACTACAAATTAGGGCTGCCCTTGACTAAGAATATTTCTGATAGACTAGTAGTCGTTCATTTTAAGCATTAGTCATAATTAATAAATAATGTGCCTTTAATTGCCTATATAGCCTAATAAGTGCTCGAGCACACTCATAAAGCTTGCCACAGTGCACCGTCAGAAGTAATGATTATGAATGTGTCGGGAAAAACAGTAAGGAGACTGCATTCAAATTTTAATAATTCATTGATAAACTAGTGCTTTCTTTGTGTTCGGCTTAAGAGATGAAGTCGGCGACACCGACTCGTCATCTCCGCAGTAGTGATGCGCCTTTATGCATGTTTCATACGGTTTACATAATCTGAGAATATTTGTTTTCCATTTGAATTGGTTGCTTTGAAAGTACACATTTCACTCTCTATAGATATGTTTTCATATCTGTAAGGCAAGTATACAAAGTATTTCTGAGTTTCGCGCTCAATTTCACAGAGACTGAGACAGCAGAAAGTGTGTCCTGTTTGCTTTCATTATTTTACAAAAGCGCAATGTTCATGATGGATTGCCTGAGGGAAGACACTGTTCCTGTGCCTGGCCGTTCTGGTGCTCGGAGCTCTGTAGCGTCGACCAGACGGCAACAGTTCAAAGAGGGAGTGTGCTGGATGTGAGGGATCCAGAGTGATTTTGCCAGCCCGTTTTCTGTGTGGTGCACTACATTGGGGATAGGGAACAATTCATTGTAAATATGCTTTCCATTGGGGCGAATGAAGTCTGGTTACCACATTTAAAAAGGGGCGGAGCTCGATATACAGTATGGCGCTCTGTCTTCCTGTCTTCAGTGGACCTGTATAGAACAGTTTGAACTGTTTTATAAAAAAAAATAACTTACTACTGTTTTGGCACTCCGTACATGTGGTAAAATGACTGTAAATCAGCCTCAAGACGCTTAATGCTTCATTTTGCACTTTAGTTCTCTGCGTATAATCGCTGTTTCCCGCAGCAACCAAACTTTGAAATAAACACACTTCCAGCTGTACGCGTGCCTTAGATCGCAGATTACAGTCAAGTGCTTGAACATGCATCTTAACATGATATGGGTTTTGACCTCAGTTCACCGTTCTTGCAGTGTGAAGTGCTGGAGGCTGTTGTTTTTGTTTGATGAAGTGTGTTTGAATGACTCATGAATGACTGCAATTGTTTGCTGCACTCAGAGAAAGTTAATCTGTTGAGGCAATGCTGGTGGGGAGATTACTGTGTCAACAGTGTTCCCAGGTAATGTTTAGAGAATTACGTTGGTTATGATATAATACCTGTGCCTTAAGATAGAGGTACATAAGAGGTACAGCGTGTTCCGCAATCAACATCCCTGGTCAAACAGGGTAATTAGGCGGTGTTATTGTAGTTTTTATTAACATTTTGAATTAGTTTTATCTTGTAAATTTTAGTTAAAGTTTTACTTATTTACAGTCATGGCCAAAAATATCGGCACCCTTGGTAAATATGATCAAAGAAGGCTGTGAAAATGAATCTGCATTGTTGTTAATCCTTTTGATCTTTTATTTAAAAAATTCACAAAAATCTAACCTTTCATTGGATAATAAGAATTTAAAATGGGGGGAAATATCATTATGATATGTATGTTATCCATGACTGTATATGTCATTTTTATTAGTTTTTATATTCTTGTGTAGTTTTATTAATTTTTACTTCATATTTATTTTAGTGCATCAAGTTAAAATGGAAATTAAAAAATAAATAAATAATTGTATTTATTTATTTTGTGTGTGTGTGTGTGTATACTGTATATATATTTAACATTTATTTTATTTTAAGATTTATTTATTTTTTAGTTCTAGTTAGAGTTAGAGACAAGTTTCTTATAAACCAGTTATTTTTATGTGAGCTTAACTGGTCAAGCATGGCATAACCAAATGTTATAGTCACGTATTCAATTTCCCAGCTTTTGTTATGGATGTTTTTTTGTGTGTGAGGTTTGCCTTCACATTCCTGCAGTAGTTCTGTGTTGTTTGGACACAGTCAGTAGTTCCTATCTTTCACTTTTGGTTTTCGCCCACTATTATTCTTTACTGATGAAGTCTTGCCATGCTTTGCTTATGTAGTCATTATCATTAAAGACCAAATATCTGGGCTCTTAAGTATACAGACACTCCTGCTAAACAGGCTCCTGTGATTTGTCCTTTTTGGAAATCACCCATGGCTTGTACTAATCAGTGCAGAACATATACTGAACTGATATACAATCTAGAGAATATAGACAACATAAAGATAAATTGACGATAATGCAAAGATTTTTTCCCCAAATGATATTACCCACTAAACCAATCCAACGTCTGTACAACTGTATACAATAAATGTATTTATGCATTTGTTCAATATGCATTTGGGTGCTTGCATTGCATGGCAGTTTAAGTTTTAGAACAGAATTACATTTTTACTTTAAGTCTGTAGTATTTCCTCATGTCCTCAAGCTGGTATATGCTGCAGTAACATAAATGTGTGTCACTCAGGTGAGGAAATAGGGATGCTGGAGGACATGGAGGTGGGGATCAGTGACCTGCACAGAGTGACTTTCAGGATCACAGAGGCGGCGTCTGAGGAAGCTGTCAGCCTGCAGCCCACCGTCAGCGGTAGACGGTGAGAGAGACCCCTCACACACACACAAGCATACATGAGTGAACATTCATATCCTAAAAATTCTAAAATCTCTTTCTATCTCTCATATATCACTTACTGGCAATTATTTACCATCCTATATAATAAAGACACAAATTATTAAAAACTAAATAAAAAAGTAATGGAAATAAATATTAAAGTCACTCATATTTTCCAGTTATGTACTGATATAAAATAAAAAATTTACTTTTTTATATTAATTATATTATTAAAATTAAATCTAAATAAATATTTTAATGAAATAATTAATATATGGAATTGTATTTTTAGTAAGTTATTGCAGAAAGAATTTTGCTAGGGTATTTTAATACTTCTATTCAGCATGAATGCATTAACTGGATCAAGACTGACAGTAAATACATTTTTAATGTTACAATGCTATAATATGCCACAGTTTCCTTAAAATATGAAGCAGCACAACTGTATTCAACATTGATAATAATCAGAAATGTTTCTTGAGCAGCATTATGTATATTAGAATGATTTCTAAAGGATCATGTGACACTGAAGACTGGAGTAACGATGCTGAAAATACAGCTTTGATCACAGAAATAAATTAGTTTACAATATATTCACACAAAAAGCAGTTGTAATATTTCTCAACATTACTGTTTTTACTGTATTTTGGATCAAATAAATGCAGCCTTGATGAGCATATGAAACATCTTTTAAAAACCATTACAAAATCTTACTGACCCCAAACTTGGAGAATGGTAGTGCAATGTGTTAATATATATGCATTTTGTGAGTGCAGTTGTTCTAAAATGAGTTTCAAAACGAGTCAGGAATTTTCTCAAGGAAGCTGTGGGAACATGCTGGAGTTGACAGTGTTTGGAAATGTAACCTGTTTTTGTCCCAGAGAACATTACACTGTAGAGGTGCCTCTCCCACATCATGCCTTCCAAACGCTCCCGGATGAACTGCGCGAGGGCAAGCCGCTACGCGTGCTGCCCGTGCTCTTCAACGTGGGCATAAACGAGCAACAAACCATCGCTGAGAGGTACAAGCACTGACTGATAGAAATTAAACACAATCCCTACAAGCGTAAATGCTCTGTGAAGCGTGTCTGAGCTGGAACATGATGCTTGTGCTCTCTGTGTGTCTCCCTCTCAGATTTGGTGACATATCTTTACAGGAGAGAATAAACCAGAAGAACTTTGAGATTCTAGAAGGTTACTATAAATCCTTAACCAGCACGGTCTCGTCTGAATGTAAGTTCATTATTCAAGAAACTGAGCTTTTTATATTGCATCAAGTCATCCATCAGTTACTTTTATTCAAACATTGGAAACAGTTTATTTAGAAACTAGTTATCAACTTGGTATTGTGTGATGCAAAAATGGTTGATGTCAATATTACAGTTCCCAAAAACGTTTTTACTTTCTTTTGTCAGAAGTCAGAAAGAGCTTTATTGCAAAGTATGTTTGCATACACAAGGAGTTTGTTTTAGTGTCACAAGCTTCCAGTACACAGAGACAATAACACACAGATAATAAAAAATCAGAGGAGAATAAAAATACACACGCATATGTATGTATAAATAAACAAAAAAATTGAAAAATAAATAGCAACATTCTTACTATTTCTCAACATTCTTATTACTAATTTCTCATTTATTTCTTTTAATTTTGAGGATGAACTGAGATTCACCCATAAAAAAAATAAAAAAGATTAATACTGAGACTGTCATGTTTAAACTCAAATTAACTACTGTAAAAAATAAAAATAGATTTACATTTTATTATAATGTGACTTTTATTAAAAATTGCAAAATTTATACTAGATATTTATAATATTACAAAAGATTTTTTCAGTTAAATTATTTCAAATAAATGCATTTGAGTTTGAAAATTTGAGAGTCTGTGTATGTATATATATATATCTTTAAACATGATCTGGGGACAGAGAGAAGTCTTTGATCACCAGACCTCAGATTTCGAGTATGATTGGATGGATAAAGTTGATCAGATAGATAGCTCGGTGCCAGATTATTTATAGATTTAAAAACAAAGAGAAGAATTTTTAACTCAATTCTAAGATGCACTGGTAACCAATGTAACAATTTCAGAATTGGAGTAACATGATCAAATTTATGATGTCCTTTGAGGAATTTAGCAGCGGCGTTTTGTACTAATTGGAGACGAGCGATGGAAAATTTAGAAATGCCAAGATAGAGAGAGTTGCAGTAATCCAAGCGAGTTGTAATGAGCGCATAGATAGCAATCTCTAAAGTTTTCACAGAGAGAAAAGATTTAATTTTGGAGAGAAAGCGTAGCTGAAAAAAACAGGAACTAATAACCGCATTTATATGTTTATCAAATTTAAGACTCTGATACCAGAAAACACCTAGGTTCTTAATACAGGAAGAAGTAAAAGCAGCAAGGTAGTTCAGATCGATACTTCTGTTCCCTGAATTTTCACTAGGGCCAAAGACTATAACCTCAGTTTTTGATTCATTCAGAAATAAATCAATTTGAGAGAACCACGTTTTCACTTTATCCAGGCATGCAAAAAGAGATTCCAGAGCAGCATGTTTATTTTGTTTCAGGGGTAGATAAATTTGGGTATCATCTGCATAGCAGTGAAATGATACACCATGAAAAAACAAAAAGATCCTACAGTCGACTGATTTAGTTTTTTAGACCAACTTCTGACTTTGGGCATTCATGCGACACTTGTACAGTGTTTGTGTCGTCTTGTGTTTGGAGTATTTGAGTGCAGGAATTTATTGTTCTCTGATATGTCAATCATGTCTATGGAGCGTGACGGCTCCAGATGACGAATGCTCCCAGCAGACGAATGCCAACTGCATTGCAGCATGTCACATCTTGTCTTCTTTCCATCTCTCTGTTTATCAGAAAAATAATATGTCCCCAGACTTTTCAATCTCATCTTTAGTGCTTGTCAATACAGGGACAAACATGCCCTCTTTAAACCCGTTGATGCATGACATCTCAAGTGTCTGCTCTTTTTGTCTCTTCTTTCCCAAGGCCTGCCGTGTTTTCAGACACAGACAGACATCAAGGAACTGCTTGAAACCCTCGGCCAGAATGTAGTAACCAAGAAGAGAAAGAACGTGGAGATCCTGTGGCTTGCAGGAATGGTGAGGCTGAGTTTGAGGTCATGGAGTCTGTGCAGGAAGTGTGTGCAATAACCTCACATTTGTGAAACATTAGGTTGCTGAACGAGCTTTCAAAACAATGTTACGGTCAGGAGAGCAAAGAGATTTGAATCTTATACATCATCCCCCGGTTTCACAGACAAGGCTTAAGCCTAGTCCTAGACTAAAATCTAAATTTGAGCTGTTTCAACTGAAAGAAACTTGCTCTGACTGATCTTAAAATATATAAGTGCCTTTGTTTTTCCTCAAGATGTACACCAGTAAAGTACATTTATAAAAATTACTTAAATGTCCTAATTGAACTATGGCCTAATCCTTGTTTAGTTTAAGCCCTGTCTGTGAAACCGGGCCCATGAGTTTCAAGAGAGTAATTACTGGCTTATTAAATGTGGCCAGTATATACACAACCATTGAAACGTTCCCATCTGTCACATGTCTCCTCAGATCTGTCGACGGATGAATGGTATCCGCTTCACCAGCTGTAAAAGTGCCAAAGACAGGACGTCTATGTCAGTGACACTGGAGCAGTGCTCTCTGCTGAGGGACGAGCACCAGCTCAATAAAGATTACTTTGTGCGAGCTCTGGACTGCATGCGGAGGTAAGCACCAGCAATTTCTGCATAGATCTGTTCTCCTCATATGTGCAAGTATTTTAGAAATAGTTCACCCAGAAATGACAATATGCTGAAACTTAACTCGCACTCAGGTCATCCAAGATGATTTTGTTTCTTCATCAGATTTGGAGAAATGTAAGGTTACATCACTTGCTCGCCAGTGTCTCCTATCCAGTGCCGTCCAAACAACTGATAAAAACATCACAGTAATTCACACCACTCCAGTCCAACAATTCATGTCATGTCTAGAGGACAACAGGATATGACCTTTATTACTCAAGGAAGCGTTACACTGGACTCGTATTTAACCAACACGCAGTTTTGCACTTCACACAACATTAATTGATGGACTGGACTGAAGTGGTGTGTATTTCTTGTGGACTATTGTGATGTTTTTATCAGCTGTTTGGACTCTCGTTCTGACGGCACCCATTCACCGCAGAGGGATCCATTGGTGAGCAAGTGATGTAATGCTACATTTCTCCAAATCTGTTCTAATGCAGAAACAAACTCATCTACATCTTGGATGACCTGAAGGAAAGAACATTTTCAGCACATTTTCATTTTTGCATGAACTATTCCTTTACACTTAACGTTACACTTGACATTTAACATCTAATGCTGATAATAAAGCCTGTCTTTGATGTTAACCCAATACCAGTGCATCTGATTGTGTTGTGCACAAAAAAACATTCACCCATGATTCATTAAAATAACATTGTATGTGTGTTCTGAAACAGAGCCCTCACAGTTGACATCCAAGCCAGTGTAAATTAAGGTGAAGATTAACAGATACAGAAGTTCAAATGTGAAACATACCTTCCTGTTCAAGCTAAATACGTACTGTACATACGACAAGGCTTTATAAGAAGTCATGTGGAACAGCTGGAAATGTTTACTGTCAGCTGCACATAGTTACAGCCCACACTGCAGATATTATAGGAAAAAGTAAAAAAAATAATATTTTCAAGATTTCACTTCATGTTGCACTCATACTCTAGTATTATCCTGATTGCTCCCAAACAAAGTCTCTGTTTCGAAACCAAAAATAGTTAAATATTCTTACTTTAAAATGTTATTTGTTTAATACTGATTTTAAAGGAATTTGATACATTATTTGTGCATGCCTTTTGTTAAAACTATCAATAAAAAAAATCTGTAGAATATTCCTAATTATAAATGTAATTCATTCATTTGTGTTTAAACAAATGTTGCTAAAGATTAGCACAGTATTTTACACAATATTTGTATAACCCTTGTGTTTAATGAAAAGACAATCCCAGAATGCATTGCAACAAGCTCACAAAAAAAAAAAAAACGTATCTGTGAAATAAATGCAATTCATGCATTACTGAGCAATTTTGTCTATAAAATGTTGCTTAAAAATAGCTCAGTATTATATGCGTGTGTGTGTGTGTGTGTGTATTTAAAGGCAGTACCAGAATTCACTGCAACAAGCTCACTGCAAAAAATAAGCGAAATGTTCTTATTGGAAAGAATGTTGGTTAAAATATTATTAAAAATAGCTCAGTATTTTACCCAGTATTTGTGCATGCTGTTTTTATCTCTTGTAAACACTAAAGTCCATTGGGAATAGATCGTGAGTTTAGTCTTCCTTGTATTTACATATTTTCATACTTACGTTTCAGTCCTAATTTGTTTCAAACAGAGCAAAGCGCTGCTGCTATTCTGAACAGAAAGCCACCACAAAATTAAAAACTAAATGTTTTTAAAATGTCACTCATGAGTACTCAATTACTACATACCCTTGTATTTCTATAGTTTATATGATTATTTTGCACACTTTGAACTCATAGCAATTATGTCTGCCTCTACTCATTTAACACCAAGAAATGAGTTGAGCTTGGAGGATTAGACTAATCTCATTTATTTGCTTTACTTTTCAAATATTTACGTTCCTCCATCTGCCGATTTGCCACCGAGTGAAATATGATTCATTTGCTAAATGGCTTGACGTATGTGCTAAGACTCAACACTGCATCAGGATAAATGTGCTCAAGCGGTTATTAAGTCATTTAGCTGTGATTTGCAGATCAGTATAGCCTGCCTCCAATGTAAACAAACCAAACAGCATTGTGTCTCAAGGTTTGTTTGTCTCAGTAAAATACACTATATTGCCAAAAGTATTGGCACCCCCTTCTAATGAACATGTTTGACTACTTTAGTAATTTCTATGAGTACAAATCTTAATGTTCAAGCATATAATGATATTCTAGGGAATTGTGTGCTTCTAATTTTATTGCAACAGTTTGGACAGAACCCTTTTCTATTCTAACATGACAGTGTCTCTGTGTATAAGACAAGGTTCAGTAAGACATGATTGATTGAGTCAGTGTGGAAGAACTTGACTGGTCTGCAGAAACCCAGCTGAACACCTCTGGTGTGACTTTATATGCAGACCTTGAGCTGAAAACTCATCACCAAACACCAATGACTTGTACATAAGGGTACTGTCATTTTAGACGCTTTCAAAACTGTTGCAACAATACAATTTTTAAATACATGAATTATGTTTCCATCTTTGTTACCACAGTTTTGTTGGTGCCTTTTTCTGTTCTAAAGAAGGGGGTGTCCCAATACTTTTGTCCATGTAGTGTATGTACAAGTCATTGCCCAATCTGCTTCTCTCAACACATTCACTCAAAATTTGATTACTTGCTGTTTCGCTATAGATTCACTATTGTAGTATGCTATTCTATCTGCATCGGTGGAAAAACACAAACATTCAACAACCATCAATGGGCATGAATTTAATGAGAATCATTTGCCTCTGATATTTACTTCTGCACACTAGTTAATGAATTTTTGTCACCATTTACCTGTATTTTTGCCAATATTTTAAACTCTCATATATTACTGGGGTTTTGTTGAATGTGTTTGTGTGAGAGTCTTGGATGAACCAATTAACCTTTTCTTGAGCTTGTTTGTGTGTGGACTGACCTGTTAAACTAACGTCTTGTTGAATGTGTTTGTGTGTTTGCTACTTTCTCTCTCTCATTTCCGCTCAGCGGTCTCTTGGCCCAGGGAGAGGTTGCCCAATGGGACGACCCTGAAGCGGGCTCTGTAGCTATTAACAAGCCGGCGTCCCGCCACTTCTATCCAATCGCCCTTCTGCTTGTCAGCTCCCACCTGCTGGTGGTGTGGCTCATTTTAAGTCTTGTTTTTTTGCTTGCAAAATACCAATAAACTGCTGATTATGCCATAACCGAACTACGTCTAACTTCTTACTTGCTTCTTCGAGTGGTTCACTCTGTCTTCACAAATAACACTTTGATTTCTGATTTTCGTTCGGAAGTGGTTATGTCTCTGGGTATTTATGGAAGCCGTTTTTTGCCAAGGAATTAAAAAAGCTAAATAAAAAGATATAAGCATTTTGTCTCACAATTCAGAATTTTTCTCTCCGAATTCTAAGTTCATATCCCACAATTCAGACTGTTTTCTGACTTTTTTCTCTTAACTTGAAGTTTATATCGCGCAATTTTGACTTTTTTTCCTGTGATTTTCTGAATTTATATTTCGCAATACATTTATTCTCTGAATTCTGAGTTTATATCTCGCTTAGAATTGTGAGATAAAAACTCAGAATTCAAAGAAAAAAGTCTTAATTGTAAGATAAAAGGTCGCAATTACCTTTTTAATTTTTTTTTTTTAATCCCGTGGAGGAAACAGGCTTCCATAGGAATTTAATGTTATACAACTACTAACAAAATAAGTAGTTTCACTTTGAGCACTCGTGCTACTAAAGATTTTCGTAAGATTTAATGGTTCAGTCTCTCATGTCTTTCCACTCTTATGTTATTTTCTCTGTGAAACACAATGTCCCATACAGGTTTGGAATGGTATTTTGATGTAAAATGGAAAGCATTTTAGCAGCTGCACATGATTTTTTCTCAGAAGGAAGTGAGGATGTGTTTGTTGTTTTTTTGACACGCTCTAAATGCAGCATGAATGTCACAGTTATCTGCTGCATTATGCTTTCATAATTGAAGTGTCATTTATTCAGTACAATCAAAATGTTTCCTCATGCTTTGCATATTAACATGCAGGTACAAACATTGAGGCCTTTTCATGATTTCATCCTCCTCATTATCATGATCATTCCTTTCCTTTTCTTTTTTTTTTTTTATCTTCCCCTCATCAGAGAAGGCTGCCGGATTGAGAATGTGCAAAAGAATATAAAGTGCAGAAAATATGCTTTCAACATGCTCCAGCTGATGGCCTTTCCCAAATACTACCGGCCACCAGAAGGGACGTACGGCAAGGTGGACTCCTGAATCGCAGCACCATTATTTTTACTCTTAACATACTATATATACCGTGGGGTTAAAAAGTCCACATTTAAAGGGATTCAAAATGTTATTTTTTTTTTTTCCCTAATATTGTTTTTTAAATAATGCTTTAATGACAGCAGCAAAACCAAATACTATACAAATACCCATTTTTGCTAAACAATCTCTTGACTTTTGGGCCCTGCTGTACATATGTGTTATATATATATCAGAAATTGTTTTGTTTAATATATTAAAAAAGGCCTGCTGAAAAGCACATACACTTGTTTTATGGTTTTAAGAAAGAATGCGGTGCATTATTTAAAAATAATTTTAAAAATACTAAATGTAAACTATAGTAAATATACATTATTTACATGTGAATTGCCAAATGTGTACAAATGTTTTCTATCAAAAATGAAAAGCGTGCAATTTACAGGAATTGTCTGAATATGTAGCTTTGAATGCCAAGTAAACCGTTGGCGGGCCCATTTTATCAGTTGAGATTCATTACATGTTTTTATGTGTCTCATGACCATAGATTGTGTTTTGTTGTTATTATTCTGTTTTTGTACTGAGGTATTTCTGAAAGTGTGTACTGTATGTTTTTTCTATTTGTGTTGGTATATAAAGCCATTTCACTTTCAGTTTTTAATATGATTCTTGGACATAGGCTATTTCCATAACAGCCTTCATCTTGCTTTTGCACTCGTGCAATAATCTGAGGTTTACATAATATGCTCTCTATATACAGCCAACTGTAAAAGAACACTCGCTCTCCAGTGCTAAAAGGCCTCATACTAGATGTCATTTTGACAGCATTTATTTGTGAATTTGTGTGGTTTTTAGATGCTTATCACCGTACAAGTGGATCCGATTTATACTGACTGATCTTTGAAGCCATACAAAATGATTTGGATGAAATATGTTCCTAAAACGGTCATGTGTTATCAGATTAGCTGAACGGTTATTGCCAGATTACATTCATATTTATCGTATGAACAACAAAGTAAGCTCATGCTGATATTACAGTTTAGTGGCCTAAATTCCGCTGAACATGCATAAATTTGCAATGCTAATGGATGGAAGTATAAAATCTCTAATAGAAAATGAATCACTTTAGGTCTCTGTTGCTGAAGGTCACTGTAAGTGTGAATGCTGCTTGAGTGAATCCAGTAGCGAATCGTGACTCTTGAACCTAGGCCCTCTCCCTCTACCCTCGTCAGGGGAAAAAACTAACTACCAGCCTAGCTTACCGTGTCATCTTCTAAAAGTTATGTTTGACAATTCCTAATTCCCATAGGTCCAATAGGACCCTTCTCCCCAATTCCAATGGTTACCAGAGCAATTGTGTAGCGAGTATATTCGCCAGCAGAGCTACACTGATTAGATCGCGTGCCGCTATTTTAGCCATGAAGAACTAGCCTGGATGAGAGCAGAGCGTTATTATCATCAATTATCAAAAAAAGAAAGTTATTGCTTTTCCAGGTAGACACATACTAAATTATTTACCTTAAATTAAAGTCATACTGACTGTGTATACGGGTCTGATCAGAGTGTGGGATAGTTTTGCAAAACTTAAAAACTTTCTGGAAAGTCCCGCCGTCAAATTATTACCACATGAGTGAAAGTACAAAATTATTTTAATTGTTACATTTAAGCACTTCAAAATGAACAATGCAGTATAATAGGTGAGGTGCCCTTGAGCAAGGCACCGAACCCCCAACTGCTCCCTGGGCGCCGCAGCATAAATGGCTGCCCACTGCTCCGGGTGTGTGTTCAAAATGCTAATTAATTGGCTGTGTCTCATTTAGAAGGCTGCGTCCTCCGGAGGTTTCATTCGAAGGGTGCATACGTCATCGAGGCTGTCTCATTTCAGAAAAGCAAGTAGGACACTCCGAATGCGACCTTCTTTCACAGGAATTCGGAGGATGCATCAGGTATATCCTTCGGTGCTACAGATAAACCACAATTCTTTGCGTCACCATAAACAACCGTCGTTAATTTGAAAAATGCCGGCACCAGCAGATGTACACACACGCGCAGAACTGAATTTGCCTCCAGTAAAAACGGATAAACTTTGTTCTTATTATCCTCCTTCCTTTTTTCTCTAACAGATGTCTGTTGTACGTACGCTGCAGCTCCACAAACACTGAGCAAAATAAAACAAGTAAAAGCATTTTTTTTTTTCAAATTACTTTCCAAATTTAGAAATAATTTTCCTTCATTTAAGTAGTGTGAGAGCGCAACGATGCTCTAAATGTGTTGGCAAAGCAACGTGAAACTTTCTGTTTCCTTTTCCGCCCGTCCTACGAAGGCCGTCTAGTTTAATTATAGGTTGAGGACCCTTCTTATACGTTATGCATCCTACAGAGGATGCAACCTCCAGAGGATTCGACCTCCGGAGGACGCAGCCTTCTAAATGAGACACAGCTATTCTTTGGCACTAGGTGCCACTCAGGTAAAAATAGCGGTTTCCCCAGTAACGCTGTACACAAAGCAGCACTGCGCTCACACAAAAACACCGCTTTACAGGCATGATGAAATGAAAATGAGACCAATCGACCAATCACCGCAGATTAGCATCATGCAAAGGAGGGGTTTGGAAAAATGAATCGTTAAACGAACACTTTATCAGTCCCTCTGACTGGATGTGCTGTATTGTTGAGGATAAGAATAAGTAAAAACAATTATCTGCACAGCCTTTGGGAGCTCATAATATGTTCCCTCCAAAAGTAGTGGAAAACATTTGTCTTATGTTATCACCTGTTCGTTCATAACCACAGCAGTTTGTAACTTCCTGACTAAACAGTCCTCAACTTTCCTCAAATTTCTGACTCAGGATTGTGTTTCAAATCACATGAAGATCAGTGTACTGTACAGAAGTGCTGCATGTCCTTCAACAGAATGTCATGAAGGTCAGAGAAAGTCAACAGCCTGCAGCATCAAACCACTTCAACATCATCATCAAGTAAGCAACTAAATGACAAATTCGGAAATCATTCAATCATGAAAATCAGGCGGTAAGTATCTATACTATATACGTATATACTAAATAGATTGTTTCCACCACAAATTTTGTATCTCACAATTCTGACCTTCTCAGAATTCTTAATTCATCTCACAAATTGGACTTTTAAGGGATATAAATGCAGAATTGCAAGATGTACTCACAATTCTGAGAAAAATTGCAAGATGTTACAATTTTTGAAGTACTAAGAGATATAAACTCGCAGTTTTGAGAAGGAAAGCAAGAATTGTGAGATATAACTCACAATTTCAAGAAAAACTAGCAATTAAAATCGAACCAATGGCTCGGCGGCCGCAAAGAGCGAGCCTATGGCTATGCAGCCCGCCATAGCCTGCCAGAATGGGCGGGGCCTCTGGCTATATAAGCTTCGCCACCGCATCTCAGATTTCTTCTCTTCAGCGACAAAGATTCTTCCTCGCTGATGCCAAGATTCGCCGTTGAAATGCCTCAGCAGCCGGATTGGACCTTTCTGCAGCTCCCGGTCTATCCCCTGCCGCCATCCGGTGACTATCTAAAAGAGCCTCACAAAATGGCAAATACGGCGTTGTTCCAAACGGTCACGCTGAGTGTGTGTCATGCTGAGCGGTTTACGGAGGCTCAGAAGTTGTCCCGAAACGCTCCAGTTCTGCTGCTGCTTCTAGTCGCCCCAAGCCTGCGCCGACTCAGCAGCCTGCCAAGCCAACACCTGCCGCCAGTCTTTAGAGCCTATTCAACCTCTTGCCACGCAGGCCGAGGCCTGGCAGGCCATCCCCGGTGTGTCAGAGTGGGTAATGGGTACCTCGATAAGACGAGGTTATTCACTCCAATTCGCTCAAAGACCACCGCACTTCCGCGGTGTGGTCGCCACCACAGTGCGCAGCGAGGACGCTCAAGTCCTGCGCGCAGAGGTGATGAATCTGCTGGTAATGGGAGCTATAGAAATCGTTCCTCCAGCCCAGAGCGAGTCAGGGTTCTACAGCCGCTACTTCCTCGTCCCCAAAAAAGACGGTGGTCTGTGACTTATTCTAGATCTCAGACTCCTGAATCACGCCCTGGTAAAAGGTCGTTCAGGATGATCACATTGAAACAGATCCTCTGGCAAATATGCCCAGGGGACTGGTTCATGTCACTGGATCTGTAAGACGCATACTTTCATATCCAGGTAGCCCCCCATCACAGACGATTCTTGAGATTCGCATTCGAAGGGGTGGCATATCAATACAAGGTCCTTCCGTTTGGGCTGTCCCTGGCTCCCCGCACTTTTACGCGATGCATGGATGTGGCTCTCTCCCCTCTGCAGCAGATGGGAATCCGCATTCTCAACTACCTCGACAACAGGCTCATTCTGGCCCAGTCAGAGGGAGTTTCAGTATCGCACAAGACCCTCCTCCTCAGCCACTTAGATTGTCTGGGGCTCAGGGTCAACTTTGCCAAGAGCATACTGTCACCCAGCCAACGAGTATCGTTCCTCGGGAGAGTTATCGACTCAGTGCAGATGACAGCAGCTGTCTCAGCTGAACGAGCCATGACTATTCAGCGCCGCGCAGCCTCCTTTAAGGAAGGGACCGTCCACCCACTCAAGGCTTTCCAGAAAATGCTGGGCCTTATGGCAGCAGCTTTGCCAGTACTTCAGTTAGGCCTGCTTCACATGCAGCCCATCCAATACTGGCTGAAGCAGAGGGTTCCATCTGCGGCATGAAGAAGATCAGAAGAGCGGACGCTCCACCCGCTCGCGGTTCAGAAAATCTGGGAAGTCTTTGGCAGAGCTCGAGTAGACATCTTTGCCTCCGAAGACAACTCTCATTGCCCAATCTATTTCACGAAGAGCATGGATGCCCTGGCCCACGAGTGTCCCGGCCTCCCTCTCTATGCGTTCCCTCCAATCGCTCTGTTACCGCAGGTACTCAGACGAGTCAGGGAACAACAGCACAGGCTTCTTCTAATAGCCCCCCTCTGGAGGAACCAGCCGTGGGTGTCGGAGTTGTTCCAGCTGCTCGAAACATGGCATCCGCGGCCCGAGTTCTAGGCCCTGCATGTTTGGCCGCTCAACGGGAGTCTTTCGACCTCCCAGAGCATGTCTTAAACACTATGTCAGAAGCTAGAGCCCCATCTACCAGACACCTCTATGCTCAGAAATGGTCTATTTTCTCGGCTTGGTGCCAAGACCGCGAATTAGATCCAGTTACCTCTGATGTATCAGTGGTTCTTTCGTTTCTGCAGGAGATGCTGGATAAACAGCGCTCCTCATCCACCATTTAAGTTTACGCAGCAGCGATAGCGGCTTTTCATGCCCCTATTGCTGGCCGATCGGTGGTTAGGAATAGTGCGTTGGTCCAGTTTATACAAGGTGCCAGGAGAATTAAACCCCCACGTCCTCGTACAGTTCCACCTTGGGACTTACCAACCGTACTAAGGGCCTTAATGGGCCCCCGGTTTGAACCATTGCAATCCGTGAGCCTCAGATCACACTCGTTTAAAACCGCCCTGCTGTTAGCACTGGTGTCGGTTAAGCGAGTAGGAGACCTACAGGCCCTTTCCATCAACCCTGCTTGCCTGGAATTTGGACCTAACGACTCCAAGGTTGTCCTGAAACCAAGGCTGGGTTATGTACCTAAGGTGCTCTCCACTCCGTTCAGAGCCCAAGTTATAGCGTTTTCCGCGCTTTCCCCCTCGACGGATGACCAGGACGGATTGTCCCTCCTCTGCCCCGTCAGGGCCCTGAGGGTATACATCGAGCATTCTACCTCATACAGGAGATCAGAACAGCTTTTTGTTAGCTTCGGTAACCAAAAAAGCAAAACATTTCCAGGTGGTTAGTGAATGCTATCACCCTAGCATACTCCTCCTTGGGCTTGCAATGCCCCATTGGAGTCAGAGCCCATTCCACCAGAGGCATTACCTCCTCCTGGGCATGGTCCAGCGGGGTGTCCATTTTGGAAATTTGTGATGGGCCTGGCTGGTCCTCGCCATCCACATTTGTAAGGTTTTACAACCTGGACGTCCCTGCCTTACAGGCCAGAGTCCTTTCTGCTTAGTTTGCCGCCTCCGGCTAGCGAAACAGTCTTATGACCAACTTGACCATGAGTTCACTTGACCAACATTGTTCAAGTCCCTTCTTCACTTGAACAGTGCACATTATCTGGACACCAGGTATCAACTATACGGGACGACACCCAGACCACGGATGACCCTGATGGCTCAGCCTGTGCTTGGTGTACTTTATTAACTCCCCTGGGTCTTACTCCCATGTGAGTCATGGTTTTGAGTCATTCCTCGTCATAGCACGGCGTGATTGTACTGGTTCCCATACAAGCGTCTTACAGATGCAGTACGAGTGGAATATTGAAAGGGAACGTACTCGGTTACTATCGTAACCTCAGTTCCCTGAGATATGGGAATGTGTACTGCGTTCCTGGCCGTGCTATGAGCTGCACACCTCAGTCGCTTCATTCGAAGAAATCTGAGATGCAGCGGCGAAGTTTATATAGCCAGAGGCCCCGCCCATTCTGGCGGGCTGCATAGCCATAGGCTCGCTCAGCGCCGCCACCGCCGAGCCATTGGTTCGATTTTATAGCACTGCACGAACCAAGGGATCTGCAGTTTCACTGCGTGATTGAAAAGGCTACAGTTGAAGAGGAAAAAAGAGTTTTCCCATACAAGCGTCTTACAGACACAGTACCCGTTCCCATATCTCAGGGAACCGAGGTTATGACAGTAACCGAGTACGTTACTCCCTCAACGTTACAAAATGATATCATGCATCAAGTTTCTTTCAGACCGGTCATTAGATCAGCGATGGTCTGAAAATCAGCCTTTGAAGAACACTTTTAGTCTGTGATCCCATTCACCTCAACATCAATGACATTACTTCTGTTAAAAAAATGCTTTAATGTAACAATACATTGAATATAAAACAATATATAAAACCTATTTTACATTAAACAATTTCTCACTTTAAAATTCTGTACACTTACAAGACATTCACAGTTCAACAATCATTCACAAAACCCCTTTGTTACAAAAATAGATCATTCTTACAGCATTAATAAAGTGACACTTTCAGAATGAGGTGATATAAATATTAATAAAAAAATAAAAGACTAGCATAATTTAAAATGATAATAGATAAATGAGCTTATTGTACATGCTTTCAGGGAAATAATGCATTTTATGTATGATTTTAGTCACATGTTATAGTAGAGGGTTTACTGCAAAGAGCTCGCTGTTTCTCGAGGAAATCTGTCATCTTCTCCAAGAACTTATTGGAGGGGGCAAGTTCTTGTAGTTCACAAGGATATCGCTCTGAACACTTCTGTGGAAGCAATCCAAACACAGACTCGTTACCAGCTGTTACAATCATAACCGTCAGTTCCGTTATACATAACCAGGATGCTCATTATTCAGAACTGAAAAATCAGCTTCTTTCCAATTCATAACTGCGAAATTGAATTGGAATGACAGGATGATTCATTTAAAAATTATTTTTCTCAAATATAATTATCAAATTTTTAGACATTATTCAGCGAGTAAATTTGCCATACAGCACCATAGAATGTCCAGTGCACACCATATTGTTTTCATATTTAATTTTATAATAAAATATATAAATAATATGAAATGTATCAATATATTTCACACAAGTGTACTAATAATAAACATGTTTCCATCCTGGGCCATAAAAGTAAAGTTAATAAATGATAAACAAAAATATTTATTTAAATACACATTTCTACGTTGGAATTATTAATGTAATCTAATGTTTTAAAAAATTTATATAAACTTTCAATGTAGAAAACATTTAATGTATGGCTCATTTGATCCAGTTGAGCCATGTCAATTCTGAATGATGCACAATCTAGACACACACACACATTGTGGCATTGCTTTGACTTACATTTTTGCTATACACGTCTAAAGAGTGCTCTATCAATGGCTTGTGCTTGTTTTCATTTGTTGGGTCTTCGTCATGCAACAGAACGTTCATCTCCATCAGAAAACAGTCAAAAAACTTAAACGTGCAATTCTGCAGACAAACATAGCAGTCAATTAGCACTGGACTTGAATGTTTATTGCCATGCCAGTAATCCATAATTTGTTGACAATAATTTTTATTTGGTCAAATGATTCGCTTGAGTTTTTTAAAGTGAACTTACGTTGATATCATCAGTGTTTGGTGTATACAAACTCGAATTAGAACGCTGGAGAAAAATAAAAATAAATTCTGATTTACTATGTAGGCCAAGTGGATTTTGTGACAGCTGGGAAAAGAATGCAGATAATACAGCAATTATGACACTCCTTGATTTACATAATGCATCAGAATCTCAGATGACATACCTGGAATAAAAGCTTCGTCTCATTGTCTTTGAGTGCTTTCTGGAGGTCTAGCAGTGCCTGCATTGCATGACCTTCAGCCACGGGCAATAGTGCACTTAGACAGCTGAACACACACAAAATACACAAAACCAACCGTAATATGGCATGAGTTAATGTAAAATGATTTAGTAATCCTACACAATCCAATTATAATTTGCTCCATCTACATTACACATCCATTAGCAATGCCACAGTTCCGGTGGATTCAACTACTGTGGTGTTAATGCTGTCCAGGGAGCAGCACCCAAACCAAAACCCATTACTGTATTCTCACAGGCAAAACTCATTAAACATTCACGACCCATGCAGCTCTTCAGAACGTGTCCGAAATCACGAATGTTTATACAGAAACGTCAACACAATCATGCATATATAAATATAAAAACCTTTAGTAACATTATAAATGTATTTTCTTTGCCAAATAAAAGTATTAATTTCTTTTAAAAAATACACAGAGCACAAATTTTGGGTACAATGTAGGATTGTAGTCCATATAGGATTTTTATTAAATATTTTTATTGATACTTTTTGGTAATGTATTAATTTTAACTATTTTTACGCAACATTTCTCACACTTGGGATCGTTTTTTTGTCCACTAAGCTCAATGCATAATGCACTATAGCATCACCTTCTTCATGAAGTACCTTCTCCACATGCAATTTGGCCAAAAGAAGCTATCTTGCAGTAAAGTTTAGCCTATTGGAACAGCCTTCACACTTGGATTTGGAAGAGAGCCAATGCAACTCCTGTATGTTTGTTTCGCTTGCAGTGGAAAAATAGATAAATCAAGATATCAACAAATCAAATAGAGCAAGCTTTATATACTGTATGCACAACTCTTTTCCTGCAAACCTAGTTATTTTTACTACCATCCTGTGACCAACGATCTCAACGTCATTGTGGTATCAGATTAAGGTTTCAATTGTATCTAATCACGTTTAAGGTCACGATTCTCCGCCCTTTTTGTTGCAAGCAAACTGAAAAGGCTAAACAACTTTGTTCTGAACAGATAATAGTGTTGTTTGCTTTAGGCAGAGCGAGGCAGAGATTGATCTTACATATTACCGTTCATATGGCATCCCATAATAATAACAGTGTACAGCAGATGGGCACATTCGGCTAATGCACACTGTAGTGGGGCAGCAGCAGATAAAGGGCCATTTAAATTGGACTTTAGTCAGTTCATCCTCTTAGTCGTAAGATTAATAATTTTTTATGGACTGTAACTGTATTTTTGTGCATGCTAGATGTCACATGGTGATGCTGTCACAAGGGCTGTATCTCAACACACACAGTCAAAAGTCCAATTAGACAAATGGAAGAGTGCTAGAGTAAATAAAGTCAACTATATACACTGCAGTTTAGCTGGGGCAAGTTGTCACGTGTTATATGTTGAAATTTTATATAAATATCTCAGTACAACTCGTGCCCAAAACAACAGTTTGCTGTTTTTGCCTCCTATTTTTGCAGTTTCGAGAATTGTTTTATGTTTCATACAGCTAATAATAGACTTTATTTATTGGCAGATTTCCCAAAAATTTGAGTTGTAAGAACTTCCCCCACATAGTTTGTCAAAATGGCCTGCTGTTATTGGAAAACATTGTCACAGATGGTGTTCTTTTGTTTCTTTTTTTTTTGTTCTCTCTACAATAATAAGCTGTAAAAAAAAATACATGTTACAACGTATTATTAACAAATATATTTAAAGTATGTTTTAAAAGGAAATACTGTTTCAGTCTTTGTAATTTCTAAGCAAAAACAGATTCAAAGTAAATGGGTTTTTTTTCAGTTCGGTAAATGTTCAGTAGCTTTTTTTGTAGCTGAGACTTTAATGTATGTGTCTGATACACAAACTGGCATTCAAATAAACCCTGAGAAATATTATATATTCAAAAAGGTGTAACAAAACAACTCAAACTCCCCTATACAGTTTCTCCTCAATTGACATTGTAAAAACTGAAATAAAATTGTAAATGGAACAAAGATTATCGGAGTATATTTTACAAGAAAATACAATTTCACGTTTAATTCAATGTCAAGTGCTGTTTCTTTGTAATAATTTGTGCAATTTACTACCCATTTCTGAATGAATCAAATTAAATCCTACACCAGTTTTTTTTTTTTCCAGTGGATTTTATTAGGAGTTAAAGGGATAGTTCACCTTCAGTTGGTCCCCATTGTCTTGCATTTTTTTCCCCATACTATGGAAGTCAATAGGGCCTTTCGCATCGCAGGAACCTTTTCATAGAACCCAAACTAATTGTGGAACTACCCACTTTTTGGCGTGTTCGCACCACGGGAACTAGGAATGGTTTTAGTTCCAGGAACTCCGTTTGGAGGAACTAAATTAGCTCCTACTTCAGAGTAGGGTCTAAAACATTTCTAGGAACTATCCGTGACGTAAGTGTACGCTGATTGGCTAAACGCGTACGAAAACGCTCTCATCCACCATGATTTAAAACACTGTGTAAACATATACTGTGTAAACATTGTATCATACTGAGAGCATTTATAAACGGCATTTACCTGAAGACTTCGTCTACGGCGTTTTGTGCTTCTATCAGCCTCAATGAAATGTAACACTGAAAATTGTCGTTGGAGATTCTTTAGTCCTCCTTTGCATTCTTTCAATCGCTTGACGTATACGTCGAAATTCCATGTCCATTATTGTGAAACCCACGAGACACAATAAAAACACAGCTCCGATCACAGCATCCTCCATCCTCCTGTTGTTAACGTTGTTTATGTTGTTGAACGCCGCGTACAAATGACGCCGTCTTACGTCACTTCTTAGTACCCACTGTTGGTGCGAATGCAACCCTTTAAATGGTACTGGGAAATAGTTCACGCAAAATCGCCCCAGTACTTTAGTACTGTACTTTTAGTTCTGGAACTAAAGCAGTGCGAAAGGCCCTAATGGGGATCAGCAACTGAAGGTGAACTATCTCTTTAATTCATGACAATTAGGCCATCTTAATAATAGAAAGTGGCCAAAGTTAGCTCATTCCCCCTTGAACCGGTTTTAGCAACAGCAACTGTGGTTGTGTCAGATTTACACAGCAATCAGCAAAGAAAATAAGCAGTCTAATTTCTTAGATATACCTCAGAATTAAGATAGAATTCCAAACCTCTGAGTTCAAAGGGCATTCCATGTGATTCTCAAAGCACCAAGAGCTACAACCACATCTTCCAGTTCTCTGTAAAAGATCACACACTCCTTTTAATACTTACAAAGGACAAAAATACTGAAAAATCCCACAGATACAGAAGTGATTCTTTAATTTGTTAGAAAGAATATGCAGTTCCAGGAAGCAAAGTGCACAGTCAGTGGAAACGAAAACAAAAGTTTAGCTGCAGCGCTGCATGCACAGTTAAGGGGCCAAGCATCAGGGCAAAAGAAAGAGATGAAAAGCAAAGGACAAAATGAGTAATCAAAGACATTTATAGATGATTTAAGGTTGAAAAACATAATATGATTTTATTCCTAATGACTTGTGACCAATCGGTGGCGCTGTGACCTAATTGATGTGGTGTATTCAGTGTGGCACGCACAAAGTTTGGTGTCAATATGCCAAAGCTTTGCAGAGATACAGCCTCAGAATCATTTTGGCAACATGCCATCAAATTTGTTATTTGTATATAAACATGAAATCCATAAGTTTTTGCCAGCATAGTCTGAATATGCTCTGATTTGATTTTCGTGAGAATCGGACCAGACCTCTAGGAGGAGTCTGAAAAAGTAGGTGAAAAAAACGGTTGACTATGACGCAATTGGAAATTTGGAATCGATATTCTCAGCATGACCCAAGAAATATACAAACACCAGTCTCATGACAATAGATCAAATTCATCAAAAGCTAGTAGTATTTTTTAAAGATATAATTTTTGACCACAAGGTGCGGTCTCAAAACTTTTTGAGTACCTTCAGCGAATGGTGCCGATGAAACTAATTTTTGTAATGATACACCAATGCGTTCATAAATTAAAAGAAAAATGAAAGAGACAAATTCAAAGACAAAATTCTAAATGATCGATGCATAAATTGGCTGGCATAGGAAAATTGCTTGACTCAGAATGTCACACTGAATCTAAAGAAAAGTCTTGGGTTTTTTTTTAGCCAAACATTCAGAAGATATAATTTTTCATAACTCCTGACCACTAGTTGGCACTGTATCAAAACTGTGCAGGTAGTCTCAGGTCGTGGTTGTTTATGCTAACGCGTTGCAGAGATACTGCCTCACATTCATTGTGGCATGCTTTTCGTCAAATTTGTTCATGTTACGCAAGAATGGTTTGATTAATCAACTTGAATTCCGTATCTTTTTTTCCTTGTTCACATCTTCATCTTCAGACCATGCGGAGGAGTTTGTCTCATCTTGAGCCAAGGAATCAGGAAACGTTTTGTTGGATTTTGTTTCTAGTCCTTGGTTCACAAGTTATTAGTATAAGCATGAGTGCAAATTTGGGCTGCTATAGACTCAAGCGCCATTGAGCACAGTTCAGATATCAACTATTCACTTTCAGTACTTTTATTAGCACTAGTACTTACTTTTTAGTTACTTTAATTCAAATGATTTTTGTTCTGTTTTCCTAGTTCTAGGAATAGACACTGATGCCTACAATATGTAGCATTTTAAAAGTTAGTAAAAGTAACTAATCTGACAAGCCATTACATGGGCATGAATGAAACTGCAACTTGAATTGTTACTGGAAGCTTAAAAACTGGGATAATTACTAGTTTCGAATACTACTACCAAATAAAGAACACCGGATTAAACCAAATTGGAATAGGCCTGATAATTAACAATGGGCACTGGTTAAAGGAATATGCTTAGGTATTAAAATGGCTTAACAGATTAACAGAAATAAATAGTAAGTAACATTTCAAGATCATCAAGCCAAATTGAAACCATGTCATTTTGAAATTGATAGCAACTGACGCAACAAAGGATTACGTACATGCATAAAGTATTTATCATTGTATATACCTTTAATACTGCTTAATGCTTTAGTGCACAATGTGCTCACTAGTCTACTGCCGATATTTTATAAATAAAATGGCCCAAATATAAGGTAAGATGGGAAAAGATGGCCCTAATATTTAACATATTTAGATATAAGTTTAGCATGGGCAGGATGATGATGCTGCATCATCTCATGAGTTTATTGTAGGAAATAAATAGAAATATTTGCTCATTTAGTTGTTACAGCACAAAATTGAGAAATACTGTGGTAAGAAGCCCCCCAGATAAACATTTACATGATATATGGATGACTTTTGAGATCATTCTTATTAATAATTATGTATTTTTTTAAATGCATACTAAATCAACTGTTCTATTTAAAATTTTATTTTGATATTGTTGAATGATTCAATAACTAATGACGGACAATGCAGAATCCCAGTAAAAGAGTTTAATCTTAAAGGTATTCTATGACTTATATATAGGCATATGAATATTTACATATCTAATTGCCTATATTTTAATCAAATATATTACATAAATTTAATGGTTTCACTCAATTAACCTATAGGTTTTAATGAAAGTAAATGAATATTTACGTAAATATTAAATAATAGCCCAATTAATTACAATAAGTATTAAATTTAAACATAATCACTAGTAAAAACATGCCAGAAGTTGGCATCTTAGCCCAAGGGTCCAATTTTATATATTTTTTTTTTTCATAATAAAAATTCTAACTTTCACTTCACAAATCTAAACAAAAACACTGATGTCCACGAATGACAAAAAAATAAAAATAGATTCAACTATTTTCCAGAGACAAAATAGCTCAATCAATTAGCATCAAAACTAAATCCATCTCAAAATTGTTGATATTCAGATGAAATAACGAAATGAAAAACAGCACAGGCATGCATAAAAAAATGCTGAGATAACATTTTGTGCCATTTATGGACATCATAAAAAAATAAGGGTGGTGGTGGGGGGTAAACTCCGTTTTACCCAAAGCTGAAATTGAACGATTTTTAAAAACCATGCTTTTCGACATATATCTTCAACATGGTTCAGGTATATTAATCGCAGATAACTATATTGACATGTCACCACTATCGTGCACGAGCGCCACTATCAACCTGTACTGATCAGTAAAATATTACAAGTTTATTAACCCTTGTTCAGTGACATTCATGATAACAAGAGCCCAAAACGGCCGGTGAGTGAGTGTTTGTTTTCCTACCATTGATTTGAGCTTGTCTGGCTTATTCCACAATCCTACGATGAGGGCGAGGAAGAAGGTCATTAAAATTATCGAAAGATGTTGTTGGTAGGCCAACCACGACAGTTGCGTGAATATATAAAAGTCCTTGAAGTAGATCATGGAGGTATATAGAATCCTATTAATTGCTCCAGCTGGATATTATTCCATGAGTGCGCGCTGCAGACTTCTTCCTCACGTAGCTACTCTTTGCGCGCACTGAGTAAATCTGGTGAAAACACACACACACACACACCGCCCATGGAGCTCTTTCACTTTGACTCTTGCAAGCGCAGCGCCAGTGCTCTTCCTTCTGTGTAACTCGGCAACATGTTTGTTTGTGGTGTTTAAACACACAGTAATACATCTCGGATCCATGAAGAAGGGGAAGCGCATCGTTCTTGGAAGCAGGAATAGAGGTTAGAAGTCCACTGACATAAGACCTTAAGATAAGGTATTTAAATACTTCTAACAGGCCCGGCATCAAGGGGGTCCATGACGTTCTGAAGCCCGTCCTGCAATGATCCATGCAAACGCGACTATAGCTACTGTCAGGAGCTGGGTTACACAAAAACTACCCAAACACTAAACTAAGCTTAAATACATGTTGAAATAAAATAACCATTATTTTTTAGAGTAGCCTACAATGTGGACACTATAAAAGCAACTGGTGCAAGCTAATCACTTAAACTGGTCCACGTTCAGCAATTGCGCAAATACCCTCCCTCCTCTTTGTTCCAGGACCTCACAATTTACAAATTAAGCACTTCTTCCAAGAAGCAGAAATGCGTTCATTAGGGATGTTCATTAATTGGGCTTAACCGTAAACCTACCATATAGAATTGGACCGATTATTACAATCTGTTAAACGGATTAAAAAGTATTTTTTTAATCAAAATATTTTTAAAGGTTTGCTCCATGGTTAAAATGCGGTACGCGTATAAAAATTGCGTTTTTAGAGAGAGAACTTATTATAAACACTGTAAACATAAGCTATTTTAGTTCCCCTCAATCCACAACAAATCCTTTCAATTTAACAGTATTTAGAAAAGAACAAGAATTAAAAATATAAGAAGCTAGCATATTAACCACAAGCCAATACAAATTAATTTAGGCTAAAACGAAACTGAAACCAAAGTTGAGTTTCTCATTCGACCAAATGTATTTGAATGCCAAAATATTATTTATGTAGCTACTTCACTGGCATTCCAATATCCACATCACGGCTACGGTGATAACGCTTAACGGCACAGATTAAAAAAAAATGAACGAGAAATATTATTAAAATGATGCGCACTGACATTAAAGGTCATCAGTCTTGAAAGTGAAATTGGGAAAACGTTTTATTTTGCTTAGAGCGGGTCGCCCCCTCATGACCTCGGCCATGTTGACGTCACGTGACCAGCAGCGTCGCGCTGTTTACTAATTAAAATAAAATTAAGTTTACTTTATTTACAATAACAATATACGCTGAGACCAAATATAGTCCACCCGGTTGAAAAAAAACTGCATATGGTGGTTAGGTAGGTTTTGAAGCATGGATGCTGGTTTGAGCTAGTTGCTTAGCACCAGCTTAGGACCAGCACATGACAGTTAAGGACCAGCTTTAACCAGCTCATGACCAGCTAAGGACCAGCTTTAACCAGCTCATGACTAGCTAAGGACCAGCTTTAAGCAGCTCATGACCAGCTTTAACCAGCTAAGGACCAGCCTTAACCAGCTCATGACCAGCTAAGGACCAGCTTTAACCAGCTCATGACTAGCTAAGGACCAGCTCATGACTAGCTAAGGACCAGCTTTAACCAGCTCATGACTAGCTAAGGACCAGCTTTAAGCAGCTCATGACCAGCTTTAACCAGCTCATGACTAGCTAAGGACCAGCTTTAAGCAGCTCATGACCAGCTTTAAGCAGCTCATGACCAGCTTTAACCAGCTCATGACCAGTTAAGGACCAGCTTTAACCAGCTCATGACTAGTTAAGGACCAGCTTTAACCAGCTTATGACCAGCTTTAACCAGCTCATGACTAGCTTATGACCAGCTTTAACCAGCTCATGACTAGCTAAGGACCAGCTTTAACCAGCTCATGACTAGCTAAGGACCAGCTTTAAGCAGCTCATGACCAGCTTTAACCAGCTCATGACTAGCGAAGGACCAGCTTTAACCAGCTTATGACTAGCTAAGGACCAGCTTTAAGCAGCTCATGACCAGCTTTAACCAGCTCATGACTAGCTAAGGACCAGCTTTAACCAGCTTATGACTAGCTAAGGACCAGCTTTAAGCAGCTCATGACCAGCTTTAACCAGCTCATGACCAGTTAAGGACCAGCTTTAACCAGCTCATGACTAATTAAGGACCAGCTTTAACCAGCTCATGACTAGCTAAGGACCAGCTCATGACTAGCTAAGGACCAGCTTTAACCAGCTCATGACTAGCTAAGGACCAGCTTTAAGCAGCTCATGACCAGCTTTAACCAGCTCATGACCAGTTAAGGACCAGCTTTAACCAGCTCATGACAAGTTAAGGACCAGCTTTAACCAGCTCATGACTAGCTAAGGACCAGCTTTAAGCAGCTTATGACCAGCTTTAACCAGCTCATGACTAGCTAAGGACCAGCTTTAACCAGCTTATGACCAGCTTTAACCAGCTCATGACTAGCTAAGGACCAGCTTTAACCAGCTCATGACCAGCTAAGGACCAGCTTTAACCAGCTCATGACTAGCTAAGGACCAGCTCATGACTAGCTAAGGACCAGCTTTAACCAGCTCATGACCAGCTAAGGACCAGCTTTAAGCAGCATCCATGCTTCAAAACCTACCTAACCAGCATATGCTGTTTTTTCAACAGGGTCTTATATGGATGTGTATAATAAAGAAACTAACAGCTGAAGCTGCAGCAGTAAATTAGCTTAATACTGACACCTATTGGCCCTGAAGTGATTACACAGCATCTAGTGCATAGGTGTCCTGAGATCTGAGAAGCCTCGTCTGGTCTGCATTATTATCTGAAATCCCATTAAATAAATACACAAAACAATTGACTTTTAAAAATATTTCTTCAGATATATTTGAAATTCAAAAAGGTGACAGACATTTATGCACACATTCATATCAACGCAATGCAGAAAACCTTAGGTAATAGGCCAAATATCTGACACGTTTTTAGATGACACCTATTTCTGAATCCCATCTACAAATTGCATTTTTATTGGGTCTTTCCACTTGCTCCCAAACTCAGCTTTGAGAGGGAGTCCTCCACCTCTGGATCGTCTTCCTCCTCCTCCTCTTCCTCATCATCATCTTCCTCCTCGTCCTCTTCATCATAATCATCATCAAAGTCATCATCCTCCTCGTCTTTGTAGCCCCCTCCAGATTCCAGATTTTTCCAATAGGAGCTGTATCCAGACGCACCATAATCATCTTCATCAGCGCCACTCTGCCGGCCAAATTTGTGTGTTCGGGCTGCAAGAACATCGAACAAAATCATCCGGTTAGTACCAGGCATGTAACTGCTACTCAAAACCGGTTTTACGTAAGTATCATTTATATACTATGCATTACTATTTTTGTTAATATTACTATGGTTTAATATTTCTGAATAATTTTGAAAGAGGTTTTTGTAAATATTTTTACAAATAATATTTAGATTTTTGTGTTATTTATACTGAATAAAATGTATTTTTTCCCTTTGATTTTAGTTTAAGTATTCAAGTTTGTGTTTAATTTTTGTGTTATTGTGTTTTTGTCATTTTTATTCGTTTGTTGGGGGGCGGGGTTATATTTCTATACAATTTTTAATCAATTTTAAGTGAAAAAAAAATAAATAAAAAATAGTAGTACTTTAATTTAAACTAAATGAAAATGAGAAATGTTGCCTTGGCAACTAGCTGAAATAAAATAAGTTTTATTTCTGCTAATGTTTATTTCATGTAGCAAAAATGTTTTTATGGGTTTAGTAAAAAAAAAAAAAGAAAAAAAAAAAGAGCTATTATTATTTGTATTGAATGTTTTAAAAAATTACGAATTATATTATCATATTTAATTATATTATCACAATTTTATTTTGATTAATTGCCTGATTTTGATTAAATCGCATCCCTGGCTGCACTATACTGAATAAAATGTCAGAATTGTCAAATGTCAAAATGCAGATTAGACAAGACCGTAACAGTGGATAGCAGAGGAACTCACTGGACATGCTGAGATCTTTGGTCTCCTGAGTTTCATGTCCACACTTTGGGCACGGAGGAGCCTTGCCTTTCTCCTGCTTGAACACTTTGCTTCGAGCGTGATCGTCACAGAAACATGCCTACAAAAACAAGATTTCACTCACAGCTTGTCCAAAAAAAATATACGTACACAAACAAATCAGACTGATGAAAATCCAAACCTTGCATCGGAGACAAGAATGCTGACCGAGACGATTACAAGATAAACCTGAAATTGGGCCAAAAGTCAATATAAAGTTGAACATCTTATTGTAAAGAATATTGAGAAAAACATTGGGAATGAGATAGACGTACATTTAAAAGTCTCTGCTTCCAGGATCTGACAGCTCGCCTGGTGTTCGAACTGATCATCCTCACACAGGAAGTTGTGGCAAAAACAGCAGCGGAAAATGCGTCCACCTATACATTATACAACAAACAGGATTTGACTGGTTTCTCCAACCATATTAAAGCAGAGCACAGCTGATTTACAGTAAGGTAACTAGTGTTGGGGAAAAGTTACTTTTAAAAGTAATGCATTACAATTTGTTACTTTTTGTTGCCTGGGCTGGACTTGCTAATTTGTTTTTAATACCAAAAATCCCAAAAGTTCTATTTTTGGCAATTGTAAAGGCCCTTTCACACCAAAAGTGAAACGAATAAGCCTCAGGCTGAAGGAAGAAGTACCTCTGGCACCTCACTCATAAGTCTTCAGTGAATAAAGTAACTTGTGTCACTTATTCGAAAAAGTAATTCAGATATTTTGCAGCAAGTTTAAAAGTAATGCATTACTAGTTACTGGGTTACATCCAAAAAAAAGTAATCTGATTACATCACTCATGTTACTTGTAATTGGTGGTAACTGTTTGTGCCATAGTAGATGGGAACGCTAGCTCTTTACCATGTTCCCAAACGCTGCGGTCACACTCAATGCAGTCTGCATCAGAAAGAGGGCAAGAGCAGGCATGGGTGCCCAAGCACTTCCTTCCATGGCAAACCCAGGCCTCACAGAAGTCACATATGGCCCCCTGTAGAATACAAACACAACTGCATTCACAACAGAGCCAAGCATTCACAGTCACTCTTCTGTGTTCGGTCAAAAAATGGATTCTTGTCCTGAGCAAGAGCTCAAATCACACGGCAGCGTTTTCAGATTCTTCCACAGGTCATTTAAAACATTTAATAGTGATGTAAGCTTCAGCATGATTCCAAGAGAATTCTGTCTTCAGTAAGAGGAAACTAAAAGCTGACAGAGAGCGCAAATTTAGTGACCCCGAAGAAGTATTGAGTTTCACTACATTAGAAACAGAAAGTGAACTAAATTTTCCTTCGTTTCCTTCCTCCTTTTTATCCGTGCTGTGACTCATAATAACCAATACAAATATGGTCTGGAATTTTTATTTTATTTTACTACAATCCAATTTTTTCCGAGCGAGTCCTATTGTGTTTAAATCATGGGTGGTTTAGGTTTAGGGAATCAGGTTTAGGGAACTTCCACTCAAAATGACTGAAACAAATCATTTCAAATAATAAGGTTGTGCTACAAATAATCCCCAATCAGTATATCATGCTCTATTTTTATCTGCTTGGAATTTTATTGCCATCACAAGAATATCTGTGACAAATGTCTTTTCTGTCCTCTAGCTGTGTCCTGTTTCCCTTTTCCTTGTATTTTGCTGTATTAATATGAAAAAAGCAAAATTTTTCCCGTTAAATCTCTTTCACATGGCAGTTTAAAATGTAGTTTTCTTCCCTTTTTCACTTCCAATCCTTATAGCTGTGTTTACTGGAATATTGATCATATTCAATATTATACATTTACATAATAACATAAAGCTGGGAAATACAACATTGATCTGTCAAAATGAGGGAAAGCACTTTGAAACATCCATAAATATTACAGTTAATAATGGAGCATTTTTAATCAACAACATACACGTTACTACATATTTAAACAGTAATATTTAACATCCATAATATTGCTACTGAAAGACTCATTCATTTGAGCTTTTAGGGTTGTTCGTGGTCTGCTGATAGTAATTTGTTAACACTTTTAAATCTACTTTTGTTGTTCAGTGGGTGAGGAGTGATGGAATAATGTCACCTCACTGTGCCTAAAGTTTTTGGCAAATGATTAGCATTGCATTCTTAAAGTGAACTTAAGCACATTTATTGGCAGTCGCTGATTATTTACAGTTTAACGGAAGACACTCCCATAAGTTCTCCAAAACATCATGGGTTGTAGGAAAAAGGTGAACGCTTAGCAACCACAGTCAGAACATAATGTGTGATGACAAACAAGTCATGTATTTAATTCTAAAGAAAATTTAAAAATCACTGAAGAAGCTGAATATAAGCCCCGTTTACACTTGTGCGTTTTAGAATGAAAACGATCCTCGTTTACAATGGCATTTCCGCTGCATTGCAGAAACGATCTCCGTTTAGACTACACAACCAAAAACGCATGTCACATGGCCATTCATGCAGGTACAACCATAGATATGTATAGGTAGATTCCCTATTATTTAGATGGCGGACACATCTGCGTGCTTGGAGCAGTCAAATGGGGGAATCTACCCATACATATCTATGGGTACAATTACACGGTCGTCAAGGATACGCAGTGCGAATGTGGGCAGCCATGCCATCGTTTTCAAAAGTCTAGTGCCCACCCCGACAAGGAGATGCCTCTCTGGGCCTGGCATCGCTCGAAAAAGCCCCTGGAACTTAGCTTTCATCGTTATAGAGAACCGTCAATTCCTGGAGCGAGGGGCGCTGGGCTAGTGCCCACCTAACAAGGAGATGCCTCTCTGGGCCTGGCGACGCTCGAAAAAGCCCCTGGAGCTTAGCTTTGGGTATAAAATGTAAGACATTTGAGGACATTTATGGAGATGTTTGTGCTTACCACCATGCCCATTCCAGTGCTGTGAACACCAGGATGTTTTATGACACAGTCTGAAGCCTTCATACATTTCGTTTTGCCTTTGAACAAAGAAAAATAACAGTGAAAGTGAAAAATGTGAAAGTTACGTGACATACAGCCAAGTACAGCAACCCATACTCGGAATTAGTGCTCTGCATTTAACCCATCCAAAGTGCACACACACAGCAGTGAACACACACACACCGTGAACACATACCCGGAGCAGTTGGCAGCCATTATGCTGTGGCGCCCGGGGAGCAGTTGGGGGTTCAGTGCCTTGCTCAAGGGCATCTCAGTTGTGGTATTGAGGGTGGAGAGAGCGCTGGACATTCACTCCCCCCACCTACAATCCCTGCCGGACCTGAGACTCAAACTTGCGTCGCAACCTTTGGATTACGAGTCCGACTCTCTAACCATTAGGCCACGACTTCCCCTATTACTTCGTTTATAGCAGAATAATATATAAAACAGAAGACTAAAACTGCTTAATATTCTAGAAATGTACTACTTCTCTTTCTGTAGCCCACCAGTCATGATTTATCTCTGTCCAGCGTCTATTTATTTTATGATATGCTAGGCACATTTCACAGACAAGTTCACCTCCCTTTGCGTACTTAGGGGGATCATATTATATACTCTTTTTTTATTTACTCTGAGGTCTGCTTATAATGTCAGTACATTTTACGTGCTGTGCTTTGAAGAAACGGCCCTTTGCAAGCAGCAGCACTCTGTTCCTGAGCTGCAGATTTGATTCAGGCATGTGATCAGCTAGAGACAAAAAAGAAGGAAAATCTGACCACGCCCACAAGCCACGCCCCTAGCACTTATTATTAAAAAAATATATTTTAGCACATTAAAATAGATCTTATATTGTAATAATACATACTATTGTACTTAAAATAAGTAAACAGCAGCATTTAATAATCATTATATTATATTGTTTTCAAGTACTATAATATATTATAGTAAAGTATATACAATGGTTATTATTATTAAAGTACCTGCCAAAAGTTTGGAAACATTACAATTATTAATGATTTTGAAATAAATATCATCAAGACTGAATTTATTTGATTAAAATAAAGTTGAAAAAAACAGCAATATTGTGAAATATTAAAAAAAAAAATTTTTTAAGTTAACAATTTAAATTTTCCTGTGATGCAAAGCAGAATTTTCTTCATTACGCCAGTTTTAAGTGTCACATGATCTTTTAGAAATCATTACAATTTATTTGACTCAAGAAACATTTCTGATTATTATCAATATTGAAAATAATTTTGCTGCTTCATATTTTGTGTGGAAATGGTGATACACTTTATTTTCAGGATGTTTTGATAAATATAAAGTTTAATGAACTGCATTTATCAAATATATTAAATTTGTTAATGCATTTATTAAAATAGAAATTATTTTAAATGTCTTCACTCACTTTTAATCACTTCCATGCATGATGAATAAAATTATTAATTTCTCTCTCTTTTAAATCTTATACAAATGTTCGAGTGGTATCATTGTTTCCACAAAAATATTAAGCAGCAAAACTGTTTTTAACATTGATAATAATGAGAAATATTTCTTGAGCAGCAAATCAGCATATTAGAATGATTTCTGAAGGATTATGTGACACTGAAGCTTCTCTTTGTAAACAATAACAGATTTATAAACATTTCTAATGACGAATGTTGCGTTCCCAAATGCAAATTAAAGTGGCTGGAACCAAGCGCAGCGCAGCTAGCAGTGAATCAGTCCACGGACCGCTGGCTGAACGTCTGATGCATATGGCATGCAAAAGTGGAAACACTTCAGGAGTGTCAAAGTTGTCGTCGGATTGGTTGAATTATACAGGATTTCCGGGAGACGTGTGTGTCGCGTTCTTTAACGCTCTGCCTGGAAACAAAAATGCCGTGACGCCAAACTCCCTCACGAAAGAAGAAAGCCGTCGTGTTTGCAACTGTCACGACAAACACTTATCAGGATCAACTAAACGCTGGATTTTCAAAAGTATGTGAAAAATGTAAAGCTTGCGGCATAGAATCTTTAAAATACGTCCACGAGTTTTACACACCGGTCTGTTATTGTGGCGATGTTTCCACGCCCCGAAACGTGACGCTGAACGAAACAAACTGTGATTGGTTGTTTGGCATGTTGGTCAAACGGGCTCATGGGCGGGCCTTGGCCAATGAAAGCTGCCATGCATTCCAGACCTTCAGCCGTCAGTCTGAAGGTCTGGCTACGAGAGACTAAGTGAATCAAAACTAAAAACAGTACTGTAACCGACATGTAGCGCGTCAGACTACTATTATATAATTACATCACAACCGTTGTGCTTTTTATGACAGCACTAGCCATCTCAAATTCTCACCACCATTCATAAAAAGTCACCAGGTCGAGTAACACGTTTCAGCGCCGATTCTACTCCCGTTTGGCGCTTTGAATCATTTGAACTCTTTGAATTGTCCTGCAGTTGGCGCAGCGAGCTCGTGCAACGCTCTCAGGACCATTCCGTCCATGATGTTTTAGAAAACAATCTTTTCACAGTTTATTAAGGTACTGGCTTAAGGCCATTTGTGCGATTTCAATCATCATGCAGTATCCACCCGCCCACCCCCAAAAAAATAAATCTACGCGAATCACATGGGTCGTCCCTCAGAGGTCGGAAAATACGGAGAAATCATATCCCTGTTGATAGTATTGTTATCATTAGTTATTTGTGTGTTTAAGAACAATGTGTTATCTTTATTTGCTTTACTGGACAGGGCAAGTTTCAGAACACTGAAGACATCTACTATCAAACTGAGCAACGTGCAAGTTATTTCCCAGAAAAACACTCTAACTGGGGAAAATGATGAGGGTCAGTTATCATGAGTGTGGAGGGTGGGTTGGGGTTCCAAAGGAGGAAGTTCATCTCACCGCACTGTGCACACATGGGAAGTTTCTGCACTGAAGAGCAGAAATAGCAGAACGCCCTGTTCTTTTGTCGCCTGCCAACAGAAAATAATTATATGTAATATTTTGGAAAGGTACAAGTTAATGTAACAATTCTGAGTGCAAAATCATGAGTAAAATTACCTTTGACACTTATCACATTCCTTAAAAAAAAAAAAGAGAGAGAGAGAGAAAGGTTAGGTCTGTGCATTAATGTACTAATTAGAAAATGCCTAAATATTCCTATAGGTTGCATCCAAATTTTACAGCATGTCTGGGTCATCTCGCAAAACAACAAAATAAATAAATATATATGTGACCCTGGACCACAAAACCAGTCTGAAGTCGCTGGGGTATATTTGTAGCAATAGCCAACAATACATTGTATGGGTCAAAATAATAAATTTTTCTTTTATGCCAAAAATCATTAGGATATTAAGTAAAAATCATGTTCCATGAAGATATTTTGTAATTTCCTACCATAAATATATCAAAACTTATTTTTTGATTAGTAATATGCATTGGTAAGATCTTAATTTGAACAACTTTAAAGGCAATTTTCTCAATATTTAGTTTTTTTTGCACCCTCAGAGTCCAGATTTTCAAATAGTTGATGCTTTCAGATGATGCATAAATCTCAATTTCGAAAGGTCAATGTATAGGCTATATATATATATATATATATATATATATATATATATATATATATATATATATGTATGTATGAAGAGATCAGATGCAAAAGCCTCTAAGTGCCATTTGAAATTTTCTTCTAAAATGAGCATTTTTTTTATCAGGCTCCTATATGTAGGTTTAATAATTTCCCTTTAATGGCAATGAACAGATTCTTTTAAAGTGAAATAACCGAACATAAACTTAGGAGCCTCAAAAAATACTAATTTCAGAAGAAAATGCCACTTAAAAAAACAGAGGTTTTTATTTTCAGTTTTAAAAGGAGAAAAAGCAGTTAACTAATTTGAAAGCCTTGAAAATTAAAATTATTTTCAAAAAAATAAAAAAAACCAACAACAACAACATTTTCGTCATCTGTCAATGCAGTATGATCGCTTTAGGTGACTCGTACCATGGATGAATTGCATGGGTGTTTGGCCACATCCACAGTGTCTCTATTGGCTCGACTCTGTTTCTCTCGCTCCTTTCGGCTCTCAGCCTTCTTGCGAGCTCCAGTCTTTTTCTTAGGCATCTTCCACCTCCGATATCACAGAGACAGAACACAAATCTGTGACACATGTAATCGATTCACTATAAAACACATTGCGATGTCCTGTTGACTCCGCGCTGCTGATTCCCACTGAACTCACATGTGTTCATTAATGACTTTAATAAACATCTCAGCTTAACAGTTACTTTTACGAAAACGTCTGGTTTTAGTCACAGCTCAATAACATATAATCGACCACGTTTATCGTAAGAAACATACCCAGATTAAAGGTTCAATCGCGTAGAAAACAGGCAGTTGATCACTGCTGATCCCGGTGCGTGTGTAACAGTAAACCGCTCCGGAAGGAAACTTAACTGAATCTGTTTTCAGTTCCATGAACATTTACTAACAGGTGTCTTTTGCGTGGTGGAACTGTTTGGTTTATAATCTAATGCAGATAAATTGCATTACAATATCAATATATATTAAAACCCATAGATATATTAATTTAAAAGAATTACAGGAGATGTAGTCCTACTCCATCACAGACGAGGGCAACGCACATGTTCTGCGCAGCCCGCTACGGAGCGGTTGCCAGATACTCTACCGAATCTCTAAACTCAGCCTGCGTCCCAATGTGCATACTATCCATCCTAAATTCTATGTGATATTAGTAATTTACAATACTATTTAGGGCAGATAGGGTGGATAGTATGCACATTGGGATGCAGGGTAAGTTTTCACGTTGCTCTTTTCGAAATGTGATAAGTAATAAATCAAAGGATATTTAGCTCTTTGAGTCCCTTATTGCTTAATATAGCTTTGTATATTGTGATATTCTTCAACAACTGCATTTTTCCTCTACAGTCCATGTTTTAATATCTGGCAACCTTCGCATCCGACACCGTCACAACAAGCGCAAATGCTGCTGGGTGGCTTGTCCTGATGGTGGACTGCATCTATAAGCCACTTTTAAAGGACGACGGCGATGGACAGGTAGATGTATCGGTCTGACTACGCTTTAATTGTGTTGTGGGGTTGCCAAGTGATGCCGTATTCAAGGACCGTAATCATATACTGAAAAGAGGCTGGAGAAAGAGGCTACCCAGCGTGAAAACAGTTAGTTTGGGATCATCTCTGTAAACATGGCAATGTCCCTAACCCAAGCCTGCCGGAGTCTTGCCCTGACTACATGGCTGCTGTCGTTTTGCTTTGTGCATTTGCTGTGTCTGGACTTCACAGTGGCAGAGAAGGAGGAATGGTACACTGCCTTTGTCAACATCACTTACCTGGATCCAGTCACATCTGAAATCAAGACAGACAAGAGTGAATGTGGCAGATATGGGGAGCACTCACCCAAAAGAGATGCCAGGGGCTTTGTGTTTATGCCATCTCTTCTGCAGGACAGACAGGTGTGTGACAGTAACACTAAATTCCCCCTTCCCCATCCCAGCATCCCATGGATAGCACTGATAGCCGGAGGAAACTGCACCTACAAGGAGAAGATCAGACATGCTGCTGCTCTCAATGCATCCGCTGTGGTCATTTTCAATGTGGGCTCCAGCAACTCCAATGAGACCATTACTATGCCACATCACGGTGAGATGAGATGCTTTTCTTGTGCATTTGCTCATTAATTGACCATTAAAGTTGTGCACTGTATTCCAAGTTTATAAGCCCACTTTCATTGTAGAGTATAAGAGCAACTTCAAGGGGGTAGTTCGCCTAAAAATGAAAATTGTGCTCCTTAAGTTGTTCCAAACCTGTATGCATTTCTTTCTTCTGTTGAGCACAAAAGAAGAAGATATTTTGAAGAATGTGAGTAAACAAACGGTAGACAGTGATGCAAATAAATGGCTACCGGCACCTGTTTGGTTGCTAGCACTCTTCAAATGGTCTTTTGTGTTCAACAGAAGAAGGACATGCATACAGGTTTGGAACAACTTATAATTTTTGGGTGAACTATAAAGAAACTTTTATTGAAGGTTATTTGGGTGAATAAATAATGACCGAATTGCTTTTCGAATGAAATATTCCTTTAATGTATAACAAGGATATCACATAAATGCACCAACATGTGATTATGGCCAGTGATCCATATTGTGTGATGCAAGCTTGACCAGTTTGCACTATTAATAGTTAACATCGATCATGCACTGTATCCTGATGTTAGATTTGCATGGTCTATTTACATACTTTGCCAAGTATTAAGCCTCTTTTGCTTCAAAACCATTTTTGCATTAATATTACTTTCATATTGCATCATATTTCACACCAACAACAAAAAAAAATGTTACACTTTACAATAAGGTTCCATTCGTTTATTAATTTATTTATTGCTTTTGTGGGTGGACTATTCATTTTAAACATGTTCTCAAAAGATCTTGTCTGTGCATGTTACAGTTTGGTAACGTCAGTGGGAGTTGTTATATTGCTCAAACCATTTCAACCACAAGAATCTCTCTTGCATTTGCAGAACATGCTGTTGTGTCTGATCTAGAGTGCCTGTTGTTCTCACGGTCTCTGTCACTTCCCCACCGTTTCCTTGTCTCTTGACCCTTTGTTTGAGTTCTTTGTGGTCTTTGAGTGTTAGTAGTCAGTCAGGCATGACAAGAGCAGCAGTATCTAGATAGATTATTCTGCATCTGTTGGTTAAAGCTGCTGTTTTTTTTTCTTCCAATGTTACAGGGACAATTCACCCATCAATTTTTCTGTCATTTATTCATCACTACACAAGTCTTTGAAATGAGCAATGCTGGATAATAAGCAGTAAAGTTCTCTCAAAATGAAATTATTCTGTTTATTGCTACTGCTGTTTACATTGCAAGAAACCCCCTTTTGGGTGTAGTTCATCCAAAAATGAAAAGTCTGTAATTATTTACTCACCCTCAAGTTGTCCCAAACTTGAATGAACTTCTGCTGAACACAAAAGAAGATATTTTGAAGAACCAAACAGTCGATGGTCCCTAAAGAAATACTATGGAAGTCAATGGGGACCATCAACTATTTGATTACCAGCATTCTTCAAAACATTGTCTTTTGTGTTCAACAGATGAAAGAAACTCATACAGGATTGGAATGACTTGAGGGTGAGTAAATGATGACAGAATTTGTGGGTGAACTATCCATTTAATCTCTCTATTTAGCCTCTAAATTGTTAAAATGTTTATCATTTAAGGGTTGATGTGGGTCAGAGTCTGAAACTGACTACATTCTTGCATAGTTTTGACCTCTGACCTGCTGCTATCATGTTGTTATTGAGATGAAGCTCCAGAAAAAAGGGTTGTGTTTAACATTAATCACAGGCTCCTGTATCCTGAACTCGGCAGCGCAGTGATTCATCTCTCAAATCCAGCGCTCAGCAAGTTCCTTGTTTGTAAATGGAGCGGGCTGGTGCTCAGCACTGGTCACATGCATTCTTCAAGGGGTTAGTTTTGGTTTCTTTGTTGACATTGAGCAATGGAAATGTGCATGAGGAGGGACCAGACATTGGCCTGGGGTTTTACAGTGTTGTTGTTGTGGGAATCGGCACTGGGAGATGATGTCTCCCTGATCGTGGATGAGCCCCAGGGACATATCCCCAGTGAAGACCTCGACTTAAATACAATAAAATACACCATCTGGCTGCATTACAGCTCAGTCCACATTGCTAATTTGGAGGATGAAGTAACTGGCTTTCTCAGATGCAAAGTGGAAGTTCAGAGTCCAGAATGTCTGAAGCCCAGAGCTTAGCTGAGATGTGTGAAGTCTTCATGTTCAAATGATAAACATCAGATGATGGAAAACTGCCCCTCTTGAAATGAGCAAAACACACTAAATAGTTTAAATGCGAAATCAATTAAATATATAACAACAAACAAAAATGTGTTCTTTTTAAATGTACTGCTTAAAATTAAGTTCAACTGAAACATGAACTACTTTGAAATTCTAGTGCAGTTTTACAAATTATTTAGAAAAACTGTTTTTTTTTTTTTTTTTCGCTAGATTTTTTTTTTTGTAGTTGTAGTATGTATTTATTATTTTTGTTTGTTTATTTATTCCTTTTTCTAGGAGGGTCGTTTTTGAAATATATTAAAATGATCCTATTTGTTGTTGTTAGTTTGTTCATTTTTGAAGGAAGTCTGATTATTCTATTAAAAATATTTTTGTTAACTGAAATAAAATAAAATATAAATGTTAGACTTAAACTTAAAAAATGTGAAAACAATAATAATAATAATAATAATAAAAAGGAATGTGTTCTTGGCAACTATGTGAAATAAAAGAAGTTGAAGCACTAAGATGACAAAAATTAAAACAGAAATAAAAATAATAAATCTACATGGAATTAAAAAAAATATGCATATAAAAGCCTTAAACTAAAATTAAAATGAAAACTGAAAATATAAAAATAAATACAATCTCTAAATATAAATGAATAAATACTACAATAGTATATAAATAATAACATCTTAAAATAAAATCACTTGAAAATATCAGACTTTATTAAATATAAAATATTAGTTTTAGGAAATACCCTTTATAACATACACAAAGATCAATTTCCTTTTATTTATTCTGTTTCTTCATTTTCTGTGACTCAATGAAGCCGAATCCAATCTAAATGAAGTATGTCTTGTTAATGTTATCAGTTTAAAGGAAGATGTGACCGGCCTGTGTGTTTGTTCTCTGGGTTTAGTTACATCAACTTTGCAGATCTGTTCCGGGAATGGAAGCGAAGGCTTTTCCAGAGATTTCTAGAGATCAAGAACAACTCGCTGTGAATTGCTGACAGTCTGTGTGTTTTTACATTGGTCAGTTGAAAGTGTGAAGTCTGCTGGTGAAGTATGTCATCTGCGTCAATCATTTGAGAACTGAACCCATCATCATTGGTTTAGGTACCGGCGATGTGGTGGCGATCATGATTCCTGAGCCCAAAGGTCGTGAGATCGTGGCCCTGCTGGAGAAGAACATAACCGTGGCCATGCACATCACCATCGGCACACGCAACCTGCAGAAATACGTCAGCCGCACCTCCGTGGTGTTCGTCTCCATCTCCTTCATCGTCCTGATGATCATCTCTCTGGCCTGGCTGGTCTTCTACTACATCCAGCGCTTCCGCTACGCCAACGCACGCGACCGCACCCAGGTGCTGTACAGGCACGCTTGTATTTTACACAACATTCATTTTACACATGCATTAAGACAGCAAAGAAAAATCAGAAATCCAAAAGTTCAGTGTAGCATGTTTCTTGTCTTTTGCAGAGGCGATTGGGCGATGCTGCAAAAAAGGCCATGAGCAAGTTACAAGTGCGGACCATCAGGAAGGGTGACAAGGTTCGGTTCGTTTTGTGTTCTTTGGGGGTTTTTTTTGGCAGATGTCTTGGTATTTGAGTATTGTGAAATGTTTTAAGCAATTCATTGAGGCAAAAACACATCCTTATTAACTGGCCAGGCAGCTTTTATTATACAGTTGTTCAAAAGTTTGGAATAATATAGAATTTGTAATTTTTTTTATAAAGAAGTGTCTTCTTCTCACCAAGGCTGCATTTATTTGATTAAAAAAAGGGGAAAAAAGTCATAATGTGAAATAATATTACAATTTAAAATAACTGTTTACTATAATAATATTAGATTAGATTAGATTAGATTCAACTTTATTGTCACTGTGCAGAGTACAAGTACAGAGCCAATGAAATGCAGTTAGCATCTAACCAGAAGTGCAAATAACAGGTTTATAAATAGATAAATAAAAAAAATTTGTATATACATTGTTTTATGACATATAGTGTAAGTTATGAGGTAGATGGGGAGAGACTAGCTCAGTGCAAATGACTGTACATACGATTTAGGTTGCAAGGAAATATAAACAGAAGGTGCATTATAAAGAGAGGTATGTAAGTAGCATATGTATGGCCAATGACCTTCACGGCATCCGGAGGTAGAAATGTGCAAGGGAATGTGCAAATATCAGGAATGTGCAAATAGCAGGAAATAAAAAACATTGTGAGTGAGGAGTGCAGACAGGTTGTTGAACAGTGCAGTTTTTTTTTTTTTTTTTAAACCATTAGGTGGTCCATCTTGGGTGTAGTGTTCAGCGCCTGAGATTGGAGTTCAGTAGGCTGACAGCTGAGGGAAAGAAACTGTTCCTGAGTCTGTTGGTGCAACAGCGAAGACTCCTATAACGTCTCCCAGATGGGAGAGGAGTGAACAGTTTGTGACTGGGGTGAGAGGAGTCTTTGATGATACTTTTTGCTCTCCTTAGGCAGCGTTTGTGGTAAATGTCTTTGATGGAGGGTAGCACGACACCAGTGGTGTATTGGGCAGTTTTTACCACCCGCTGGAGGGCTTTCTGGTCCGAAACAGTGCAGTTGCCGTACCACACTGTGATGCAGTTTGTGAGTATGCTTTCAACAGTGCAACGGTAAAAGTTCAGCAGGATGTGGGGGGACAGGTGAGCTTCCCTTAATTTCCTAAGGAAGTAAAGGCGCTGTCGTGCCTTTTTGATCAGGGTGGAGGTATTGAGGGTCCAGGAGAGATCCTCAGAGAGATGGACACCAAGAAACTTGAAGCTCGCCACGTGCTCCACTTCGGCCCCATCAATGTAGATGGGAGTGTGTGTGTGGTCCTTCTTAGTCCGCCGGTGGTCTACAATCAGCTCTTTGGTCTTCTGGGTGTTGAGTGCAAGGTTGTTGTTGGCACACCACATTGCTAGATGCTGGACCTCATCCCTGTAGGCTGTCTCATCATTGTCGCTGATCAGGCCTACCACCGTGGTGTCATCTGCAAACTTGATTATAGAGTTAGAGCCATATACAGGTATGCAGTCGTGGGTGAAAAGGGAGAAGAGGATTGGGCTCAGCACACAGCCCTGTGGTACTCCAGTGTTTAGGGTGAGGACGGAGGAGGTGTGGTTATTGATCCTAACTGACTGTGGTCTGTTGGTGAGAAAGTCCAGGGTCCAGTTACAGAGGGAGGGGCTGATGCCAAGATCGGTGAGCTTGGAGATCAGTGTGGATGGGATCACTGTATTGAAGGCGGAACTGAAATCAATGAATAGCATCCTGACATATGTGTTGGTTCTGTCTAGGTGCGTCAGGGCAGAGTGGAGAGCTGAGGCAATGGCATCCTCAGTCGACCTGTTGTATTTGTAGGCGAACTGGTATGGGTCCAGTGTTGGGGGCAAGCATGTTTTCAGGTGGGAAAGAACCAGCCTCTCAAAACATTTTGCAATGATGGGAGTAAGAGCAACTGGTCGGAAGTCATTGAGGGCCGCTGCACCAGTATGTTTTGGTACAGGTACAATGGTGGCTGTTTTGAAGCAGTTGGGAACAATGGCTTGGGCCAAAGAGAGGTTGAAAATGTTGGTGAAGACCTCAGCCAGCTGTTCTGCACAGGCCCTAAGCACTCGGCCAGGGATGCCATCAGGGCCGGCAGCTTTGTGTGAGTTCACCTTACGCAAGGTAGCGCACACGTCACTGGTGGAAAGTGTGAGCGGCAGGTCGTCAGTTGTGAGCTCAGCTTTGATGGGTGGTTCTGTGTTTCCACGATCAAAGCGAGCATAAAAGTTGTTCAGTTCGTCAGGGAGGGTGGCATTGCTGTTATTGCTGTTAAAATGTAATTTATTTCTGTGATCAAAGCTGAATTTTCGGAGTCTTCAGTGTCACATGATCCTTCAGAGATCATTCTAATATGCTGATTTGATGCATTTATTATTATTATCAATGTTGAAAACATTGCTTCATATTTTTGTGGAAACTGTGATGCATTTTTCAAATCCTTTGATGAAAAGAAAGTTACAAATAGCATTTATTTGAAATAGATTAGTAGATTTGGTTTAATGCATCCTTGCTGAATAAAAGTATTAATTTCTTGCAAAAGAAAAAAAAATCATACTGACCTCAGATTTTGAGTAAGTGTAAAATGGATTGTTCTGATTCTAAATTCAAAGTGTCACTTTTTGAAGAGGAAATGTTATAAATGTTCAAAATGTGTGATATCTTATTGGTGTCCTTTAACAGCTGTCTGTGATTCAATCTCATTATGTGTGTTTTATGACTTTATGTTCCTGTCTGCTGCTTTAGCTCTAATGGAGATCTCATGGAAGTGTACACACACACACGTGGTTTCTCACAACATTATTTATTGACCCGCTGTTTCTAGGAAACCGAGTCTGACTTTGATAACTGCGCTGTGTGTATCGAAGACTACAAACCTAATGATGTTGTCAGGATACTGCCATGTCGGTAAGATTTCACACAAACATTACAAGGCTTCTGCAAAGTAGTTTGAAATTCTGAATTCTGATTCTCAGAGAAATAGAAGGCTTAAAACTGTAAATAAGTCATCATTAGTAAAGTTAGTGTTACTGTCGTATTGAAGTTCAACCTAAAACTATTGCACTCAATGAGCTCTTCCTCTAAAGCCATTCAGTTTTAATCTGTGAGAGTGAAACTTCATTTCTTTTTTTCCCAATAGTGCAGCATCAGTATGAATCAAATGCCTCCTTCCTGAAGCATTGCTTACATTATGTCTACACTGGATGAAAATAGATCACTTCATTTATAAGCAAAGAAAATGCTGTTTTTCATGAGCTGAACTCAAAGATCAAAGACTATTTCTATGTACACAAAAGTCCTATTTCTCTCAAATATTGTTAACAAATCTGTCTAAATCTGTGTTAGTGAGCACTTCTCCTTTGCCGAGATAATCCATCCACCTCACAGGTGTGGCATATCAAGATTAGACGGCATGATTATTGCACAGATGTGCCTTAGGCTGGCCACAATAAAAGGCCACTTTAAAATGTGCAGTTTTACTGTATTGGGGGGGTCCGGGGGGGTCGAAAACCAGTCAGTATCTGGTGTGACCACCATTTTCCTCACGCAGTGCAACACATCTCCTTCGCATCGAGTTGATCAGGTTGTCCACGAAGTTGCTGGATTTTGGCAGGAACTGGAACACGCTGTCGTATACGCTGATGTCCAGTGAGTATGCTGGCCATGCAAGAACTGAGATGTTTTCAGCTTCCAGGAATTGTGTACAGATCCTTGCAACATGGGGCCGTGCATTATCATGTTGCAACATGAGGTGATGGTCGTGGATGAATGGCACAACAATGGGCCTCAGGATCTCGTCACGGTATCGCTGTGCATTCAAAATGCCATCAATAAAATGCACCTGTGTTCGTTGTCCATAACATACGCCTGCCCATACCATAACCCCACCGCCACCATGGACCACCTGATCCACAACGTTGACATCAGCAAACCGCTCACCCACACGACGCCATACACGCTGTCTGCCATCTGCCCTGTGCAGTGAAAACTAGGATTCATCCGTGAAGAGAACACCTCTCCAAAGTGCCAGACGCCATCGAATGTGAGCATTTGCCCACTCAAGTCGGTTACGACGACGAACTGTAGTCAGGTCGAGACCCCGATGAGGACGACGAGCATGCAGATGAGGTAAAGGAGAAGTGCTCACTAACACAGATTTACACAGATTTGTGAACAATATTTGAGAGAAATAGGCCTTTTGTGTACATAGAAAAAGCCTTAGATCTTTGAGTTCAGCTCATGAAAAATGGGGGCAAAAACAAAAGTACTGCGTTTATAATTTTGTTCAGTGTAATTATTGAGTCAAAAAGCCAAAATGAAAAATTTCTACTTATCAGTTGGTTAAAAATGAACACTAATCAGTCTGTAGGCATCTAAAGACATTAAAAAAAACGAGTTGATCTGTTGTTCAATTTATTTTGTTTTTATTATTTATTCATTTATTTATTTGCTAAAATAGCCAAAACTATATCCATATTAATGAGGTTAAAATGCATTAAAAATGTAATTAAAATGTTTAGACACAGTGAACATTGTTTTTGTGTAAATGTGTCTCTGACTGTTTAATGTCACTGTGTTGTTGTTGTCAGTCATGTCTTCCATAAGAATTGTGTGGACCCGTGGTTACAGGACCACAGAACCTGTCCCATGTGCAAAATGAATATCCTTAAGGCCCTGGGCATCCCGGTAAGAGTAGAAGCTACTCTATCCACGAGCTTTGCATGTAACCTTGTTTTGCACTTGATAACGCTGTAATTTGCTGTTCAAACAGCCCAATACAGACTGTTCTGATGACATCCCTCCGGATTATGAGATGTCCATCAGCGGGCCGCACTCCAACCCTGTGACGGGTGCTAGTGAGGTCTCCGTGGGCGAGAGCTTGGTGGTCCTGGACCCAGCTGTCAGAACAATAGGCCTGTCACACATTTACCACGAGATGGATGCCTTCCCGCAGGTTGGAGAGAGCCATCACATCGCCAGCAGTGAGTATGGATGAACCGTCATGTGACTTGCATTATCAAGAAAACAACTCGTCTTGACATGAACCTTTAGTTGGGAAAAGAAGTTTATCTTTTCTCGAGGTATTTTATGAAAATAAGAAAAATAAAAGTAATGTATAACATCTAAATAATTTATGAATATTGAATAACTGTCATGCTGACATGTTTGGGGTCCGTAAGATGTTAATTAGTTTTTGAAAGAAGTCCTTTTTCTCACCAAGGCTGCATTTGATTTCGTGCATTAATATTGCGCAATATTATTATTTTAAATCATTTTAATTTGAATCATTTTTCTATTTAAATATTTTTTTTTTTTACGCAAAGCTGAATTTTCAGTAGCAATTAGGGAATTTTAAAATGGTGATTTCCAGGGCTGGAGTTCATGCAATCAATGGTCATTTTCATATTGAATATGTATTTTTCTGGTTGTGGAATTGCTATTTTTTTAATTTTAAACGTCCTTACAGTTGTACAGAAATTCATTGTTTCAGAGAAGTGGGAACAATATGTGGAACTTCACTTTCTTATTTCTGTGGGGGTTTTAGTTATTTATAAAATGAAACTCAAAAGAGGAATCCATCAAAATGAAAGAAATATCCTAATAAAAAAATTTCCACATAATGAAAGGATCTGTATAAGAAATGCTTAGAAAGAACAAATATAAAAGAAATTGTAGTCCCAGTGTGAAATTCCCCTCTCTCACATTAACCTACACATCTCTTGAATGTGGATTTGATTCTTTTTGTCTGTTCCAGTGATCTTGCATGTCATCTGCTTTCAGCTCTCACATATTTAGGTCGTTTTTTTTGGTACCGCAGCAAATAAAAGCACAGCCTGTCCTGGTTCTCCATCGCAGCTCTACTCTGATCCTGTGCTGCTTCTGTAGGCTGTATCAGGCCTTTTGTTAGCTTATGAGACAAGATTTGTTGCTTCGGTCTGCTACCACTCACTGTAGATAAGAGCCTGTCAAACTCCAGACAGAACAATAAGACAGAACAAAGTGTCTGTTCCAAGCCATTTTTTCTTCAACCGGAGCTCTGAAATCTCTGAAAAACATTAATTGCAGCTTTATTTCACAGAAAAAAAAGGCAATTTAGAGTTTAAATCTTTCAATTCTGGCTTTTTTGTCAAAAATGGCAATTTTATGACCTGCAATTTTGAGTTTACTTTTTCCTCAAAAATTTGTTTTTTTTTCTCGCATTTCTCACTTTTGTCTCCAAATTGCGAGTTCGTAGGCAATTCTGGACTTTTTCTGAAAATTACAAGTTTATATCTCATTATTCTGACTTTTTTTCTCAAAATTACGAGTTTATATCTTGCAATTCTTAGTTTATATCTCACAATTCTGACTTTTTTTTCTCAAACTTGCGAGTTCATGTCTAGCACACCTGAGTTTAAATCTTGCAATTTTTAGGAAAAATTCAGAATTGCAAGATTTTAACTCCGATGTGTGAGATATGAACTCGCAAGTTCATATCTTGTAACATATCTCGCAATTATGACTTATTCTCAAAATTGAGTTATCTCGCAATTTTTTTTCTCAAAATAGCAAATTCATAGCACAATTCTGGGTTTATATTTCACACTTCTGACCTTTTCTCAAACTTGCGAGTTCATATCTCGCACATCTGAGTTAAAATCATGCACTCTTGACTTTTTCTCAAAATTCAGTTTTTAGCTCAGAATTTCAGACTTTTTTTCTCAGAATTTATATCTGACCATTTAAATGGCGTAATTGTAATTTTTTATTCCATGGCAGAAACAAACTTCCATACAAATCTTGTTAACGTTTTCATTCCAATTCAAAAACGACACCTCTCACCAGGTTTGGTGTTAAAACAGCATTGGTTCTCACATACGTCCTGAATGTTTTTTGTTGTTTCAGGTGAGCACCAGCCGTCCATGAGCACTGATTCAGACACCTCACTCATCATGCCAGTGGAGCTCATCCTGTCTGACGTTGAACTGCAGTCCGATCCAGAACAGGACGACGGGAAGTCTTGAAGTGCCATAAACGGAGCAGGACCGCAGCGGGACAATAAAAGAACACGAGCAAAGGCAGCACAGGTGTGCAACCTCCTTTTTTGACCTCACGGTCGCCATCACCGCAAAAAAAAATGGCTCGCTTGTCCTCTTCCTCTGGCTGTATTGCACTCAATGTCTTCTGTCCCCAGCTTGTGTTACCAGACTGGAAAAGCCACATGGTCCTACGAACATTTTTACTGTTTCAAATTCCCTATGGGATCACTGCCAGTATACACCAGGATATTCCAAAATGAATATAGGTAATGCATAAATTTGCTTTGAGTGTCTAAAGCGGTTATGTGCTCTAACCAGCAGTTCAAATGCCATAAACGCAGATACTTTCCGCTCATTTTGTCTTGGCTAAGTGCTGTCATCTGTTCCGCTAGGCCACATGCACGCTGCGAAATACAGTGACAACTGCATTCAAATTCAACCCAATTCAAGTGACGATTAAATTTTCATGTCATACTCAAAGGTGTATGCATGTCATAGCTTGGAAATTAATTACAATGTGGAATGTCAAAAATAAATAAAGGCCCATTCACACGCAAAATGATAACTATCAGTGATGTACCAAAATGAATTATTTACAGAAGGCCTGAAACCAAATTTAGGTTTTCATTTAGTTGAAAACTGAACACTTTAAGTTTCGATTAAACTGAATTTATTAAAGGGAAAGCTCCTTGAGATGATCCGTCTCTTTTTCGTTTTTATTGAATTTAATAAAATTTAATTGAATAATTTAAACAAATTTAGTGAATATGCAACAGTCAAACAAAAGCTGAGTCATATATAACCATTTAAATTGCACATAAGGCATTTTTTACATACATTTTAATTGTATAATTAAGTTTCTATTGCAATTCATTGTCAAAATATAAAATCATAATCTTAAGTAAAAATATAATGAGTGGTAATTTTATGAGAATAGCACAATATCATCCTTGGATATTTTCCTTTTTTTGTATATATAGATATATTTTTGGTTTCATAAGTGATAAAACATTGACAGCCAATCAGAATCCTCCTGACTTAATATTGAAAGCAAAAAATTGTGAATATTATGAATTTGTGAAAATATAATATAGAGCACACTGCATGCATTACGGTATCCCACTGTGCTATGTATGATTGATATTATGATTTTAATATCAAAAAGCATTTTTATTTAAAAACAATGAAAAAATTAAATGTATTAATTATTTGATTGTAGTCCATACTAAAATGGACAAGAACTGATTCCAGAGGCTTGGATTGTCAATGTTGATGAAGTTTAAGATATTTTACACTACATTTACTCAATATTGTTAAATGAATGTTTTGTTTATATAAAATGATGGATGCCACTCTTTCATTTGACAGAATTGTAGTAATCTTTTTCACATGCTATATTTATAAACATTTGTCAGTATGTAGTGCATACGGTTTTCAGTATGCACTGAGCTAGTGTTCCATTATGAAGACAGTCTGAGTCCAGATTCGTGATTCACTCCAGCACTTGTCACTTCCTAAACCCTGCAGTGTGCATGTGGACATTTTTGTAAAATTCTCTGGCATGGATGTGCTGAGTTAACATCTTCAGAGGCTGTTTCTATTTTTAAGAGGAATTGTTGGGTTGGATTTCAATATAAAGAATCGTAAAACATTTGTAAATTTAGGTTTATCTAGGATTTCTGCATTCTATTCGCGGACATGATTGCTTTAGTGCTAACTAAAAGTAAAGTGGGTAATTATTACAACATCAAACAGAATTTCAGTCTGAGCAGCTGAATTGATCCGAACATCAGGTTTGTCCAAACAATGGAAGACGACCAAAAAACGGCCGAACTAACAGAATAGTTTTTGCTGTTCTGGGGTGCCTATCCCAAAAGCATCGTTAGTTAACTATGGTCGTTAGTTCCATTGAACTCTATTGGTAATAACGGAACTTGCGAGCATAGTTGCTTTTGGGAAACCCACCCCTGTTTGGTTGCTGCAGAAATTGCACATATCTTTTACAGGACGGTAGTAAAAAATACCATTTAAACAGCTCACGATACTTTTGCAGAAGGTCTAACAGGCCTGTTTGATATGACCGCTTGCTTTTTATCATGCACAATACGAACGTGAAAGACTATTGTCTGGTTATTTTGATATCAAACGGTTTATTTTTCTAAAAAAGAGAAAAGCCAAAAACAAACAAAGGACACATATGAAGATAAACAACACCCCTTTTAAATAGTTAGAATTATTATTATTTCACTAAATAGCTTTCCAGTGTATATAGTGATCATATGTAGCGTGTCGATGTTGAATACAGACTGTGTCGGTGTATCTGCCAACTTCAAATATTTGATATTATTTTACAAATTATTCATTAAAATTATATTATTATGAATTATTAGTCATTTAATTAGGTATTTTGTTTTAATGTTTCAATATTTTTTTTTCTGCACTTCCCCAGTTAAACGCGCTTATACCCAGAATGCACTGCTGCAGCGGGTCGGCCTGGTGAATGTTCAGTACACCAAAGCTTCATTGTTTAATTTCCACACACTGCTGGATATGTCTGCATATGCTCGTTATGTTAGGACAGGTGGATGTCGCGTGACCTGTGCGTTTGTACTGAATGGTCTTGTTGTTGAGGACAGCGCTGGGGTCTGTGATCCTGATATTCAAACTCAGTCATATTTAACGTAAAGGCTTGTGCAGTGTTATTTGCATCTGTCAGCCAAAAAGCACATGAGATTTCCCTGAGATCTGCAGATATTATCGTCACTTTAGTCTAGCATGTGATGTTTTGAGGAATTTGATAAGATTAGATGATTAAGCACGTGTGATTTGGTGCTTATTTAATCATTGTAACACTATATGACAGTGGGCTGGATTCACTCAAATCTTAAGAAAAAAGTTACAAATGTTCTTATAAATTCTAAGAAGTTTGTAGGAATGTTGAAAAATGTGCAATTCTTGAGAAAAAATCCTAACATGTTAATGATCAATTCTAAGAAGTTCATAAGAATGTTAAAAAAGTGCAATTCTTGGAAAAAATGAATGAAAATTCTAAGTACATAAGAATGTTAAAAAACGTGCAATTCTTGAAACTGTTTGTGAAAATTCTAATGATGAAGTCTAAGACGACAAGAATGTTGAAAATAATTTGCAATTCTTGAAAAACTTGAAAATAGTAGAGATAAATTCTAAGTTTGTAAAATGTTGACAAATTAGCAGTTCTTGAAAAAACTATGAAAATTCTAATGATAAAGTTTGTAATTGTGTTAAAAAATGTGCAATTAATTATTTAAAAAATCTTCAGACGTTCTTATCTGAAAAAGCATGTTATTGTCATTGCCATAGGCTTGATCGGAGTTTGTAACAAGAAAAAAAAGACGTTTTTTGGGAATTCAAAATTTTCTAAAATTTTTTTCTCTTAAGTTAAGAAGAATTATATTCTTTAGAATGTTTTGTGAATTGGGCCCAGTATGTTATCATTGTTTGAAGTCATCTGTCTGGAATGTCTATAGGAATAATTTTGTGAATCCTTTAAAGGGGTCATATTTTGCATTTATTTATTTTTTCTCCTTGGGAAATTCATTTGCAATATTTCCGTGCTGTGCCTTTAAGACGATGTAAACGCCCTCTTCATATATACATTTACATTTACATTTATTCATTTAGCTGACGCTTTTATCCAAAGCGACTTACAATTGCTATGTATGTCAGAGGTCGCACGCCTCTGGAGCAACTAGGGGTTAAGTGTCTTGCTCAGGGACACATTGGTGTCTCACAGTGGATTCGAACCCGGGTCTCTCACACCAAAGGCATGTGTCTTATCCACTGCGCCATCACCACCCACATATATAAACATGAGCATTTGGATAGATTCATCAAAAAGTGTTGAGATCTACATTTTGCAGTATGTTTGCATCAAGGTGATATTCCCCTTTAAAGGAAGTAGTATGTGTGTGTGCTGTTGTAGACACGAGTGTTTGTCTGTTTCAATGTTTATGTCATGCACTGGACCTGATAGCTGTATCAAGCACATTGTTTATATGCATATCAGTTTTCTTGTGAAATGATTGGATGCTATCCAGGCTGCTGTGTGTGATTTGCACAGACACGTGATACAATTAGCATTTGGTTGATAACCTCCCTGAATTTGAACCAAATGTCTTTCGTGGTTTTTGCAGTAAATCAATTAGCTTTTTTTCAGTGCAATAAAATCATAATTGTAATATTTAATTGCCACGCTCCTATACCTTAAAAACAGATTTGATATTTAATGCTGGCCACAGCACTCTGTGACCGTCTGGCGTCCGTCTCTGTTCACCTATTGCACAATTTCTCAATATTTACCACTTCCATGTTTTACAAGTTAAAGAAATTGTATTCTTACTTCTTGTTTGTGGCCAGTTAAACGTGTTCATGAAAGCACTTTATCTTGTTTGTGAGGAAGTACGATCTGTTTAATGCTGCTAGTGAGCCAGAAGACTGGAGTAATGATGCTGTAAATTCAGCTTTGATCACAGGAATAAATGACAGTTTACGATATATTACAGTAGGAAACAGTTATTTTAAATTGTATAAATATTTGACTGTTTTTACTGTATTTTTGATCAAATAAATGCACACTTCATGAGCAGAAGAGACTTCTGTAATGTATACAAGATACAGGTACAATATTTAATCAAATATCTAAAGTCAAGTGGTTTTATACGGAAGCGTATTGCATTCACTTGAGGAAAAAAAATCTACTCTGTTTTTCTGAATTAACGACTTAATTATCTCAGAATTACGAGATCATTTTTAAAGAAAAAAAAGTTTTTGCTCTGTTTTTCTGAATTAATGACTTAATTATATCAGAATTACGAAATCATTTTTAAAGAAAAAAAAGTTTTTGCTCTGTTTTTCTGAATTAATGACTTAATTATCTCAGAATTACGAGATAATTAAGTCATTAATTCAGAAAAACAGAGCAAAAACTTTTTTTCATTAAAAATTATCTCGTAATTCTGAGATAATTAACTCGTTAATTCAGAAAAACAGAGTAGATTTTTTTTTCCTCAAGTGAATGCAATACGCTTCCGTAGTTTTACTTCTCTATTAAATGTATATATTTTTTAAAGAAGCTGAATATGGCTTCTGTAAAATTACAACCTGAATTCCGGAAATGTTGGGACGTTTTTGAAATTTGAATAAAATGAAAACTAAAAGAATTTCGAGTCACATGATCCAATATTTTATTCACAATAGAACATAGATAACAAAACAAATGAAATTTTACAATGTTATGCACAAAATGAGCTCATTTCAAATTTGATGCCTGCTACACAGAGGCGGACAGTAACTAAGTACATTTACTTGAGTATTAGTTTTTCTGGAAACTTATGACTTTAACTTCACTACATTTGAAAGACAAATATTGTACTTTTCACTCCATTACATTTCTGTCAATGTCTTCGAAGTAGAAAGTCGTTACTACGTAGTAGCTTTGAAAGTCAGTGGGTGATTTTTATTTTTTCTTCTCCAAAATGTGGCTTTCTTTTTTCAGACAGTTTATCGGTAATTACTCTACATGAAGTGATATCCCAGCATTTTTTGAACACTGACTAGTAGCAAATGTGATATTTATTTACAACAATTCAATAATAAGTAGTTAATATTGTGGTATATATTAGATAAAATATTGTATGATTTTGCTAAATTGTGTATGTGAAAATATTACCTATAAAGCCAGAGAAGTGCGTCTCCTAATAAAACACAATAGAGGTGTTGGACTTGAAGCAGCGCTGCACAGACTCTTCTGTGTGTGACATCATAGTACTGCGAGAGCAATTAGCATTTTTTTTATTTTTGTTAAAGCAGTGTTGCTGTCGTAAAGTTATACAGCTACACTTGTGTTGCTGGGTTTTAAAGCAGGCTTGATTTTTTCTTTTTTCTTCCTTATCCCTCTGTATTTACAGGATTTCACTGTCCACTCTGTTCAAATGTGGATGATTGGCTACTCATAGATGTGTGCACACACTGTCAGAGCCGTGTGAGATCACTACCATCCGGCTTTTGTGGCGGAGGGTAGGGGTGTTAAATAATAATTTTTATTGTTTTGTTTTTTACCCCATAGGTTTTTAACTTTCTAAAAACTCTTTATTCCAAAGATACTACAAGCTAGTCAGTTTAGTCAGTAGGTGTGATGCATAGTAAGTTGTTTCAGAGGTATTGCGAGTATTACATACTACAATAATAAAACAGTGCATTGACATAAAAAATGAAATTGTCTTTTGGTACTTAAGTACTTGTGTATTTTTACTTAAGTAAAAACCTGAAAAAACTTGTAATGGAGTAATATTTGACCAGCAGTATCTGTACTTTCACTCAAGTAATGGAGTACTTTGTCCGCCTCTGCTGCTACAGGTCTCAAAATAATTGGGACGGGGGAATGTTTACCATGGTGTAGCATCTCCTCTTCTTTTCAAAACCGTTTGAAGACGTCTGGGCATCGAGGTATAGATATAGGTTTTCAGCTACTGAAGAGTTTGTGGTCGTCTTTGACGTATTTTTCGTTTAATGATGCGCCAAATGTTGGCTTTTGAACTGAACGCTGATGACACGCTGGAAGTTCTCCCTCCTTTTTAGCCCGGGGAACACGGCGTCCGTGATTTCCAACAAATGTCAAATTTGGACTCGTCTGACCACTTTTCCACTTTGAAACAGTCCATTTTAAATGAGCCTTGTCCCACAGGACATGACGGCGCTTCTGGACCATGTTCACATATAGTTTCCTTTCTGCATGATAGAGCTTTAGTTGGCATCTGCAGATGGCACGGCGGATTTTGTTTACCGACAGTGGTTTCTGGAAGTAGCCATTCAGTAAAGTCAATGACAGAATCATGCTGATGAGTGATGCAGTGTTGTCTGAGGGCCCGAAAACCACGGGCATCCAACAAAGGTCTTCGGCCTTGTCCCTTACGCACAGACATTTCTCCAGTTTCTCTGAATCTTTTGATGATGTTATGCACTGTAGATGATGCAATTTGACAAGCCTTTGCAATTTGACGTTGAGGAACGTTGTTTTTAAAGTATCCTACAATCTTTTAACGCACTCTTTCACAGATTGTAGAGCCTCTGCCCATCTTTACTTCTGAGAGACTCTGCCTCTCTAAGACATCCCTTTTATAGCTAATCATGTTACAGACCTGATGTCAATTAACTTAATTAGTTGCTAGATGTTCTCCCAGCTGAATATTTTCAAAATGTCTTGCTTTTTCAGCCCTTTGTTGCCCCCGTGGCAACTTTTCTGAGACCTGTAGCAGGTATCAAATTTGAAATGAGCTCATTTAGTGGAAATAAAAGCTCATAAAAGTGTACAATTTCTCCGTTTAAACATTAGTTATGTTCTCTATGTTCTGTTGTGAATAAAATATTGGCTCGTGTGATTTGAAAGTCTTTTAGTTTTCATTTTATTCAAATTTAAAAAACATCCCAACATTTCCAGAATTCGGCTTGTATTTTACATAAATGTTTTTCAGCCAAGAACACAGAGAAGAAACACCTGTGTAAATCTAGTTAATCTTGTCATTTTATTTCAAGGCACAGAAATGACGTGCCTCACCTTTAACGACTGCACAGTTGCATAACTGTCATTTGTCTTCCTCTAATGCTTTTCATCAGCACAGAAATGCTGCTGTTTCCAAGCAACAGTTAACATAAAGATGACAGACTGGACTCTTAAACGTGCCGTATGGATCTTCATTTGTGTCAGCCAGCTGAAATCTGCTGCGGGAAACCATTAAACACAACGACAAAGCAGTGTCAACCGAACAACCGCCGCTCGAAGATGTTTCCATCATAACAACGGATGAGAGGTGAAGATAATAAGAGACCTGGGGATGAATGCTGTCTGTCTTTACTTTTGACAGTAAAGCACAATCATATCTTAACTCAATCATGTGAGTGAATGCTCATCTCAGAATGAATAAAATAAAACATCCACCTCAACAATTACACTTGCAATGTTTGCAGAATGCACATACTTTCTGCTCAAAATGAGCCTAAAAAGCTAAATATTAGGCATAATTAGGGATAAAGATTAATTTCCAAAGCACAAACATAAAATAACATCTGAAGTTGTAATTAAAGTATATACAAAATGTGTGAAAATAAATTACAATAAACAAATTTAAAAATAATTGTTTACAAATGTCATATATTAAAAATATGTGTGTTAAGTAGCACGGGTATATTTGTAGCAAAAGCCAAAAATACATAAATGGGTCAAAATTATTGATTTTTCTTTTATGCCAAAAATCATTAGGACATTAAGTAAAGATCATGTTCCATGAAGATATTTAGTAAATTTCCTACTGTAAATATATCAAAACTTCATTTCTGATTAGTAATATGCATTGCTAAGAACTTAATTTGGACAACTTTAAAGGCGAATTTCTCAATATTTAGATTTTTTTTTGCACCCTCAGATTCCAGATGTTAGAACAGTTGTATCTCGGCCAAATATTGTCTTATCCTAACAAACCATACATCAATGGATTTATGGATTTATATATTTATTCAGCTTTCAGATGACGTGTAAAATATTTAGAAAAATTTAACCTTATGACTGGTTCTGTGGTCTGGAGTCACATATTTATTTTTTATATTTAAATATAAGATATATATTTAAATATTTAATTGATAGTGCAGTTTTATATAGGTTGTTATTTTTATAAAATAATTATTTTGTAATATATTATTGTTTTGATTTGTTCACTATTTACAATGGTTACTGTTTACTACTTGTAGTGTGCTTTTTGGAGAATTGTATATCAATATTATTGTTGTTAAATTATTATTAATTAGTATTAGTAGTATATGTAACCCACAACATCAAAAATGCAGACAAAACCTGCTCAAAACCAACCCACCTATTTGAGCCTCTAAACTCAGAGTTTGCTCAAACTAAACACCAACTTACCTGGGTAAAAAAACGAAACCGGCTTCATGCAACATCAGGTCACCTTATTTTAGTTGCAACGTCAAATATTTGTCCTAAAAAAACTGTCCTAACATTAACCTGGCACTAAAACTGAATACAGTGTTGGCAGAAAGTTTGGATACATAAGAGCCCCTCATGTTTTCTACAGAAAATCTACTTAGTGTTTTATCTTATTTATTTATTATTTAAATAATAAAACCCAACAAATATAACAGGTCCTGTGAGAGCTGAGTCCAAAAAGATGAGAGAGAAGGGCACTCTCACACACAAAAAAAAAACTATGCAAAAACGTGCCTGAAGATCCTTGCGAACAGAGATTACACTTAGAAGAAGATGAAGTACAAGGGGCATAAACTGAAAGAAATACAATATTCCTATTCTCCACTATTATTTTTATGTATGTGTTATTCTAGCCATCTGTATCACAACCTTTATCTAAAATAGTCATATTTAAAGTCTTCCGCAGCAATATTAGGACACCCTTGGTTTTAGTATCCAAAGATGAGTGACATACCACTTCATAACACTTATTACACCTGTGTATATCCTAATCTTTCAAATGGGATTCTTGAACTAACACTATATCAATCTTTCTTCTTCGGAGAAGATCCAGAAAACCTGTATGTTTGTGAGGGCCATTTATGCCTATTACTACTCAGAATATTAAGGTCGGTCATAGGTATCGAACATAATTACTGCATAATAAGACAAAATACAAGTTTGAGAATAAAACCAGTTGAGTCTACCATTGAACCACCCCCCACCCTTCCCATCACTATTCAAAAAATATATAAACACATTCCCATGAACTATGGCAGATCAAACCAAGAACAAACCTTGATATGCCTGCACCCCTTAATATGGTCCGTGGCGTCAACAAAAACCTGCACATTACTGACGCACCAACATTGGCCCCATAGTCACATACTGACCAGGTAGTATCTCTATTTTAAAAATAAAATAAATATATAAATAAAAAAGGGAGAGAGAGAGAAGGAATATAACTAGAAACATAAATAAAATAACATCATAATCCGTAAGCGATACTGTATGCACAATGAAAACTTCTAGTAACTATGAATTAAGAAGTGAACATTAAAGTGAACACAGTCACCCAACCATTTAGAGCATCTCTTCTCCAATTAGACAGCAAATGTCCAGCTGAAGCTCACTGAGAGTTGGTGGATGAATGGGATCTGAGAAAAACTCTTGCTTTTTCTGGGGAGTGTAGCATTTTAGGTTCACCTTGATTGAGAATGACCTTCAACGTTGCAGGATAAAAGAGAAAATTCTGGATGCCAGCTTCTCTCATTTCCTTCCTAATTGGCAAAAATGCACTACTTCTTTTTGCAGTGATTGGAGAAAAATCTGGAAAGAAAGACAGCGTTGCTCCGTCTGAAGTTTTCACCGGGGCATGAAGTCTGGCGGCCCGCAGAATGAGCTCCCTGTCCGTGTACCGCAGCAATTTAAAGACGAAAACCCGTGATTTACCCGAAAACCCGAAAATTCTCCTTTTCGGAACCTTCAGGCAATCCAACCAGATGCAGATTGCTGCGCCTATTGCGATCCTGTAAGTCCACAACCTGTTGCTCGAGCTCGTCTACTCGCCTATCGTGATCTGCAACAACTTTCTTTTGTTCTCTCATCTCCTCTGTAAGAAGATCCAGTTTAGAGCATAGCGACTGAACAACCGATATGTGAGAAGCGAACTCGTTCCGCATCGCTGTCAACTCGGTTCTTAGAATATCCTCAAAGTGAGTAACAGTGTTCGCCATCTTGTCCATCATATCGCTCGCGGTCGGTAACTTGAATTTCTTATTAATCGGAGAAGCCGACGGAAACAACTCCTGCTTTTTCAGATTGTATGCCATCAGTGAAAGTATTATTAATGAATAAAACTTAAAATAAAACGAAAAAAAAAACTGCAGAAAGGGCCAAACGTACGGAGCTCTACTCAAGTGCAACTAGATTCATGAGCACGTCATGTGACCTATCTTATTTTGGCTTTGAAATCAAATCTAATGTCATTCAGGATGTGCCTCACCCTCTTTCAGGGAAAAATATACAATACAGCTTTTTAGTCATGGCGTGACTGTTTGGGTGGATACCAGAGCATTTCCTAATCTCAGAAGGCATCAGTATCAAACTCCTGTATGATGTCTTTGGCTGTTCATGTTGGAGTTTTTTTAGATTTTCAAACACAACCTCTGCTTCATAGGTTCATCTATGAGTAGCCTTTCCATTTGTTGGATCTGGGCTTTGCACAGGCCGTTCTAACCCAAAAGCATGGCCTGGATTTCCGACCTGTTCCTTATTATAGACCTACAGCCACCCTGCTTACGCTCTTGCTTGGTTATTCGATGGTGATGGATGTTCCCTGCATTGCGCAAACCAGATTTCACCTATTTAATTAAAGTTGGCAGCAAAAATCTAGATGTCCTGCCAATTTTGGATCATGAACCTTTTGTCATTTTGTGTTGGATGTCAATAACTCGACTCAACGTGTCCCTGCCGGTTCTCTGCTATCAGGATATCCAACGTTGTCTTACTGGCTGCAATCCTCTTCATTGCTGTTTACTGGAAGACTCATGGTGTAGTTTTGACATGGTTTTGTCTTCTCCTCAGTAACTCCCGTCATGCATACTGCTTTTTACTAAGTCTCCAAGTGATTTTATTACTGTGATCTACTGGCATAAAAAGAACAGTCAACCGAAACATAAAAATTGAGTCGTCATTCAGTCTCCCTCGAGTTGTTTCAAACAATAGTTTCTTTCCTTAGTGGAACAAAAAGGGAAATATTTTGTCACGTCCAGCCATCCAACACCAATAATGTATCTTGGCTGATGCAGCTGCCAAAATTCCTTTGTCCTTTGTCCTAACATGACCCTTTGTATGGTACCATACTTCCTCTTTCAGCAAAATGTCTTTTAATAACACATCACTTAACATCTAATAAATATATATAAAAAGTGTTGAAGAAGTACTTTGAAACTGTAGCTTGCCACGCTCCAAGATAATCAATCGGGGAAAAAAAGTTAGCTCTAGGCTGCAAGCTACAAACAAAAAGAGATAACTATGCTGGAGTTAGTTAAATAGGCAATGATATGCTTTATAAATGTAGGGCTGTATTTTTTTCTGTTTTTCTGATTTTGAGTGAAAAGGAAACATCAAACTCGAACAGGTAAATACTCTGGATGGGGGAAAAAAAGAGGTAAATATACAGTATAGTAAATTGTATAATAATAATTTATATAACCGAATGAAAAAAAAAGTATATACAGGGTTAAATAACAGATTCACGAAAATAAATCGGACTTTTCAACTCTGCATATGAGAAGAAGAGGTTTTTTGAATGATAATCGACTCTTCCTCCTGAATGTCTGCTAGTGCTCTGGTCTTTGCAGATGCTTCGCTGCCTCTGTTATGGCTGCTCTTCAGAATATAAATTTGATTATTACCCAAAGACACACTGCACTCTAGTGGAGGCACTATATGCATAACTGTCTCCCACTTCATTTAGTGTTTTACAGTGTTGTTTACTAAAACAAACAAATAAAATAGTTTGCAAATAGATGTCATGGCATACAACTGAAGTATTAAAATTACAACAACTAAAGCTGAAATTCGAAAGAAAGACAGTTTTAGTTATTTTTTAAATGCCAAAAGCATGTAAAAATTTTCACTATATAAAAAATAAAATGTAATTATATAAGTAAAAGTCATTAAATATATCAATGCATACTAAAATATTATTTACTAAAATAAAATAAATTCAAATATATAAATAAATGCTAATTAAATAATATTAATACATACTATTTAAAACTACATAAACTAAAATATATAAGTAAAAGCTATACATACTAAAACCGTATAAATAATGCTAAAATACCACAGATATGTACATGTCCCTCCCATGTTAAAATGGATTATACTGTAAGAAAATAGGACATTTAAGACCTCAATGAGGAAGTTTATTGCAGCATAGCAGTAGCAAAAGAACAGCTACATAAACCCCAAACATCCTAAACTAAAGCCTTTCATCCTGTTTCAGTTTACTGCCCCCAATAAAAGCAATTGTTCCTGTTGTGTCTGTATGTTAATGAAGTCCAGACACTTTATTGTCTGCGATGGCTCATTCTACATGAGCATTTCCTCAGGATGTGATAGTCTCAAATGGTGCAGAAGCAGTGAAACAGCTGACCTTGTTGTTTTCTATGATAATTAAGCCATTTGGGGGAATGGTCATGTTCTAACACCTATCTTCAATACAATGAGTAAACTGTAAAAGGCTCCCTGCTCCATTCGCCAACTAAAGGGTCCCTTGCCTGAACAAGGTTTACGATCCGCATGTACATAATTTTCTCAGGGTTTTCCAGTAGCAGAACATTTACGCCTCAGCTGGTTTCTGCTGATAATGTGAAGTGTGTGCTGTCAGACTTCTGCATCTGCATGAGCTTCTCCAGAAGTGAAACATCCACCGAGACAACACAGTTATTTTTGTGTTAGACGTGTGTCCTTTAATATAAAGTAGGTGAAAAAACAGGAACACTCTGGTTTAACAGTCAGATTGAGGATATATATTAGTCATATATTCTTATAGATGAGTCATACAAGCAAAAATAGAAAAAGTACAGATTTCATCGTTTTGTTCTTGGTAATGTTGTGGTGAGCAGACATTAGAAGGGGAAAGTCATTAGTCATAAAGAAAACCCTCAAAACACCCACTAACCTGATGTACAGGCTTCAATCAAGGATTTGCACAGCGCTTAACCTTGAGAACATGCAGAAGCATTTCATAATGGCACAGAATAACCATATGCAGTATTAATATGCCGGATGGGGAATAAGTGACCTAATATAACCCTGTAATGCCTGTAATAGTCTGAAAAAGTAAATCTTTATAACTGTAAAGCAGACTACTCACATAAAATACATGTAAATAAATATCAGTTTTCACTCTATATCTATATCCATGTCTTTGTAAGGTTTTGTTTTTCTAAAATATTTCTGTGTGTATAATTAAGTAAAGCAAAGTTGCTTCAGTAAGTGTTCATCTTGAAATATTGCTAAAGGTTATTCTTACATTACAGGCCTTAGAGATTCATTTAGGCCTAGGTTAATTTACTGTAGGTTGAAGTCAGTATGACATCCAAATAAAACCTTTCTTGTTCTGTTGTGTTTCTGGCTTGACGTTATTTTGATGTAATGCTTGCAATGCGTCATTTAGGAATTTTTGATCTGGTTGTCTCTGAAAAGTAAGTTAGTTCCACATGTAACAGAAAAGTCCCACATTTTCTTCATGAAGTGAGAAAATGAGTGAGAAATGCAACACAAATGAGTCATTCAGAGCTCACAGAATCTCCACAGACTTCACTATTGAAGGGTATTTTGTAAGAAATATTTGTATGATTTGTTGGAATTATAAAACTGTCCAAGTTGACGTGAGCACACATAACATCCTGCTTTTGTTCTGTATAATTGATTACACGGCTCTCTGGAATACTGCATCCTGATTGGCTAAGTTGTAATAGACTCTTTTAAGCTATAATCTAAGCATGACAACACAGTGCCGTGTGACTGTGTCTGACTGTACATGATCACTTATTCCAAGTTCACAGCACTTTCCAGTTGAGTTTTCTGTGCAACCCTTCAGCGCCGCTAAAACGAGCTTGTTTGTTTTCTTGCTGTGGTCTGGTTTAGGAAAAAGCTCGATCTCCTACAGCCTCTCACCCAGCAGCGGCTGACAAACCACCAGAGCAGCAGTGCAGTAATGGATGCCTGATGGCCACTCGCACCTCTGTTTTCCTGCTATGAAGCTGTCGCTCTGGGTGTTTATGCGGTTGTTTTGCTTCATCCTTTTGAACTTCAACCTGTCCCACCTGTGATGCCGAGCAGGGGTGTTAAAACTACTGACACAGCGGTTAGCCACACGCAGCAACACACTGCTTCTGATCCTTCACAGACGACTGATGGGGAAACACCTCGTGCAAACATCAGCTACTGCTTTATTTACTCAACCTATTTATGAAGTATAAGAGCTTCACCTCAACTCGATGAACCTCATTAAAAGGCAATTACAAAAATAGAATTGTGTCCTTTTGTTGTAAAACTTAAAATCAAATGACAATGTGATATGATTATTTATTTGAAAATCAGCCAATTAGCCAAACATGATATAAAAGGTTATCTTGTTATAAATTATATAATTATATATAATCCTGTATATTATATAGAATATAATTGAAAAAATATATCATGATGTATACATCATATTTTAAGTATAGGAAAATGATACTCTATATATAGTATATATTTAAAAAATAATGTATAATGTACAAACAAACACACATACATACATATACTGTATATACATACATTTTAAATATATAAAAATATAATTATTTAATAATTGTTCTATTTTAATAATGAATCATTTTTGATACACAAATAATAACACTATATATACCTTTCTTATTATTATAAATTATAACCATATAACTTGTAGATATATGTATTATAATAAAATATTATATGTATGTACATAGGCCTACACACACACATTACATTATATGAAGAATTAAGCATTTTTCAATACATACATACATATATATGTGTGTGTGTGTGTGTGTGTGTGCGCGCGCATGTGTTTTTGTGACAAATGAGGACATACATTATTTGTATAATGACATAGGTATTACAAGGTGAAGGTGACTTATGAGAACATTTCCCCATGTCCCCACTTTTCAAAACGCTTATAAATCACACAGAGTGAGTTTTTTGGGGGGGGGAAGCAGAAATGCACAGTTTCCTGTGAGGGCTAAGTTTAGGTGTAGGGTTGGTGTAGGGCAATAGCACATACGCAACTATTACAGAAAGTTCAAACGCTCACTGATGCGTGTGTGTGTGTGTGTGTGTGTGTCTTCATTATTATTTATTTATTTATTAAACATTATTGATGGCGACAACTTAGTTGAACCCAGTTTGTAATCCTAAACCACCTAATATATATATACAATCATTTTTTGTTGTTTATGATCACCGTGCTTTCCGCCCACAGCCGTGACGCGCGCTGCAGTGGCGCTAGTGAGTTAAGCATCATTGAAGCACGGCAGAAATGTCAGGCATTGTTTATTTTGCGTGCTCGTTTAAACGCTGAAACTATCCTCGCCTTTCATTATTAGCCTCCGGAATACATCAGTCCTGTTCTTGACGGGATGAGTCAGTCATCGTCAGGCGCTGGAGCCGCTGTCGTCCTTTAATAAGAAAGCTGTTGATGTGTTATTTGTGTAGTGTGAGGTGCGCGAGCGTCGCAGGGAGCTCCGGGAGGACTGTACACATTTTTAAATGAACATATTTGAATGTTTATCCACATGCACGGTACAGTAAGTGCTATATTTTACTGACAGCTTATAATTTTGCATTATACCGCCGTCGGATCTTCGAAGCGCGTCGCTTCCCTTTTATATCGCAGTGACGCTTGGATAAGCTTCAGGACGGCGACCACATACTGGACCACGCATCTGAGGTTTGTTTGATGTCCTCGTGAGGAACCCGAGCAGAAGATGTGGGTGAACCCTGGGGAGGTGTTGCTGGCCAGCGCGCTGTGGATGACAGAGAGAGCGAATCCATACTTCATCCTGCAGAAGAGAAAGGGCCACGGAGACGGCGGAGAAGGGCTCGCGGGTAAAGCCGTGTTTACTCAATCAACCGCATGTTGTTTATAATGACAACTTACTAACACACGCGTGTGTGTGTGTGTGTGTGTGTGTGTGTGTTCGTTCATTCATGCCTGCACACTCTGGTGGACGCGCGCTGTTGTTGGTCACGCCGCGTATACGGAGACGCACCTGTGCGCGCGAGTGCGCTCTTACCTGTGTGGACAGGTCACTAAATAAAATAGGATTTACTTTGAAACTGTTTTCCCTTAGGTATTGCTTGTATATTCCGCAAATAATTACATAGAAACGGAAAGTAACACATTGAATTAAATGCGCAATTTAAATTAGAACGGCTGAAATTTATAAGATGTACTCTAATACATTTTTTTTAAAATCCTCGATTTATTTTATTTATTCATGTATTTATTTTCACAGTAATGTGATTTGGTCGTATATATTGTTCAGTTTATTTATTTATTTAAAAAAATATTTGAGCCATTTCACAATTGATTACATATTATTTATTATTAGCAATGATGTTATCAGCATAATTTGAAAATAACAGGAATTTTAATATATCATGTTTATAATGTCTGCATTGACAAGTTTGTGCAAACTTGCTGATTCATGTTATCCAGCATTATTTGAGCATTTGCACAAAAAAGTTCCTTTTTCAAAATTAAAAAAAAAAAAAAAAAGTTTAAATTAGATTTTGAATGGACAATAAATATTCTGATTTTATATTGATAGAAAGTTGGTTTCAATTCAGTTCTACTGAGTTGCCCTGGACAATATCATGACTGACCAATCAGAATCAAGTATTCTATGTATATTCAATGATTGTGCATATGTATGATTGTGCATTATATAGACCTACATGGATTTATACAACCGCATAATCATATTATTTCCATCACTGCTGTGAACAGGCCATGCAGAGATGTATAGATGTATTCAAGTACCATAGAAATGGCTCATTATTGTTTAATGTGACCGTGGTTGACCGATGGGGTTTTTTCAGTGGCTGATACTAATATCTAGAGATCAGGTTAACTGATGTCTGGGAAAGTTGCTGAAATTAACATTCATTTTCATGTTGTTAGACTTGGTTACAAAACCTAAATATTTCCTCTATTGCTTTGATAACATGAAAATGGCCAAATATGTGACCCTGGACCACAAAACCAGTCATAAGGGTCCATTTTAAACAAGCTGAAGCTGAATAAATGCACTTTCCATTGATTAATGGTTTGTTATGATAGGACAATATTTGTCTGAGATACAACTATTTGAAAATCTGGAATCTGACGGCGCAATAAAAAAATTAACATATTGAGAAAATTGACTTTAAAGTTGTCCAAATGAAGTCCTTAGTAATGCATATTACTAATGAAAAATTAAGTTTTGATATATTAGTAGGAAATTTACAAAATATCTTCACGTAACATGATCTTTACTTAATATCCTAATATTTGGCATAAAAGAAAAATCGATAATTTTGACCCATACAATGTGTTGTTGGCTATTGCTACAAATATACACGTGCTACTTATGACTGCTCTCGTGGTCCATTGTCACATATTAATGGCCATTGTAATATGATATTAGTGACCAAACCGGCTCAATAAGCTTCAGTTTACTCTCAATGCCTCAGGACAGGAAGCTGAGCTGGTTTGGTGTTGTGAAATATGCTTTACTGACCTCACCTGGTGAGCTGACCTGTATTCATAGCTGGACAGGTGCTGTATGTGTGGCGTTCGCATCTTTATCGCTGATTGACAGATATCGTGCTGGAGCCTTGAAGGGAGTTCTTGAAAAATAATGTGTTTACGGATATAACTCGGAGTGAATAGCAGAGATCGATGTTGTTAGAGCCGAAACGTTGCCGGTATTTGTGCATCTATCTCTTTGTGTCTGTCAGTGAGAAAAGACAGACACAAAGCATACACTAGCGAGGGAAGATGATGTCATTGTTACATAAATGTGCGAGCTGTGTGCCAGTGAGAGTCAGTGAGCCTGGCACGGCCCAGTAGACTGACCCACAGAGTCTTGGGTAGCCGGCATTCGGCCAGAAGCATTAGGAAAAAAGCAATGTATGAGTTTACATACGTCAAACTGGCCAAATATCTTGTGAAAAAAAATCTCAAACGTGAATTTTTATCATAAGAAAAGTGGAATAGACAAAGACAGTGTTGTTGTGCATGATGATTATATGGTTTTTCAAACATTTTCTTTTTTTTTTTTTATTCTTTACATGTACTCCATACTGTAGATTCATCCAATTTTTCCATTTATTTACCCATGAGAACAAATAAATCACACAATCTCCTCAATGCCTCACTTGTTTCTCATTGAGAACAAGTGCTTTTGAACAGAGACTTTGCTTTCGGTATTATTACCTGAATCTTACCAGAATTTTCTCCTCTAGACATCTCAACATTGTTTCAAACTGTGCTCAGGTTTCCCAATGCTCTCCATAGGAACTCAAGCATTTCTCATCAGATTTATTGAGCTATAATCAATGAGTTATTTTTATAGCTCTACGCTCAACATTCAACTCATTTGTGTCTATTTTTAAGGCATTTTATGAGAAACATTTGAGACAAAGTCGATGCTTAAATGATAAATGCTTAAAAAGAGCTATAAAAGAGCGACTTTTGAGCAATCAGATTGTAGGTAGTGGAAATTTAAACCAACATAAACAAACTTTATTCCAATTTGTTAATTAAGGCAACCAGAACAGTTGTGTTGTTGTCCATTATCTAAAGGCTTGGAGGTTTACATGCATCCAGTAGCAGCCCAAATGTCTTTTCTGTGGCTAAATATGGGTCAATTTTCTCCTGAGAAAAAGACTCAAGGAATCCCTCATGTGTTTCTACATTGTCTCAAACCGTGCTCATATTTACCATTGGTCTTAAGCATTTTCCATCAGATTATTCCAGGAAATTTATTGAGCCATATTCTCTGTATTATTTTTATAGATATGTACTCTACAGCTGACTTATTTGTGTCTGTTTTTGAGGCATTTAAGTTGATGCTTAATTGATAAATGCTTTAAAAAATTGCCATGAGCTAAAAAAGAGCAACCTTTAAGCATATGGAAACATTTTTACTGTAAGTAGTGCATTTTTAAACCAACATAAACATACTTTGATCCAATTTTGCCATTAAGACGTCCAGAACAGTTGCAACAGATTGACTGATTATCGGTTTGACTATTTTCCCTGATATTTATGCATTTTTCTGAATCAAATATCGAATCCACCGATAAATTGAGAATTGCACGCAAGGCCACCATTACGAACCTGTTCAAATGTAAAGCAACTTGCTTTGTTTTAATTACTAAACTTTATTTAACATAACTGCCGGTAATACACAAATGAGGTGCGTTACATAAACGCTTGATAGTTTAAACTTGGCGCTACGAAATAAGAGTTGAGTAATCTGTCAAATCATGAAAATAAAACAGGATTGAATGAGTGCATGATGGAAATAAAACAGAAGTAAAACAATAAATGCAGGTTGTGCATATCGGTTATATAAACTTGCAAATTATCGGTTATAAAAATCAGATTATCCAATTATTATTTCATCAATTATCCAAAGGCCCAGTGGTCTGCATGTACGCTGAAGGAGCCCAATTGTCTTTTCTGAGGCTAAATACGGGTGGAGTCAACAGCTCCTTTGTGCTTTTATTTGCCATTCAATACAGTTGTATCAGGTTGATGCTGTTCAGAAGAATATCGATTTTGTCCATGTGCTGGTAAGGCTGTTTTTGTCAGCGCGGAGATGAATTCAACTGAGAGCAGAACATTCTATATTTAGAATGAGAAAAGACAACAATGAAATGTTCCTCCCACAACTCCTTATCCAAGCATCCTAACAAGTATCACTGGACTGATTGAATTGTGTTCCCAGGATTCACATATATGCCAACATTGGAAACACAAGCATATCCGTAAAAGGTAGTGTAGCACTCCCTACTACAGTGGTCAAAATGTGCAGTGTACCGTAGTGCACACTGTGTAGCGTCTCCCATAATGCAGTGCGCCTGACTGGACCTTCCACATGCAAATGGTTAAAATGCAATGGATTAAAAATGCAGAATTTTTATGTTTTATAAACACAATGACAGGATGCCACTTGCTGAATTAAACATGTTCACAAAGAGGTCTTGTGACATCAATGTAGAATCCTACTATTGAAACAATTATTGCTACTTATTGTTTCATATTTTTAAAAATAGGAGGCATTGTGTAGTGCAAACTGACCAGTTAGACCAAAAGAGGATCTAAACATTGCAGATTGACCTCAACACAAAGAATACCAACGTCCAGTGTTATTTAAATATTATTTATATGCTATTATAGTATTTATTAATATTTTGAATTGTTTTTTTATATTCTCAGTTTTTATTTTAATTGGAGTAATTTTATGTAGGACTGATTTTTATGTAATTTTTAGTAGTTTTATATCTAGTTACCTTTAACTTATTGTAATTTCAGTTTTAGAAATTTTAGTACTTTAACTTCAACTTATTTCAGTTAGTAGTTTGTCATCCAATATTTATATTTTTGGCTTTATTTCAATTAACAAAAACATTAGTTAACAATAACAACAAACATAAATGCTGTTTGCTATGGTATATTTGAACACTTTATTTTATTTTTTATTCATTATTTGTTAAAAACGAAAACCCTAGCGTATGATTTCATATCCTGTTGCTCGTATTCGTTGTGGAGTAATATAACCCTAATATAACATAGAAAGTGTTAAACGACTTTGCTTCTGTGTAACAGTGTGAATTTGAGCCATAAAATGTGTGAATATCAATTCTGGCAGGCGTTCCTTTTGAGACTGTCCAGTCATGCAGCTTAATTAATATTCATGATCCAAGAATACAATATTTAATATCTATTGCAGAAGAAACTCAATTAATATAATTGAATGTGTTTGTAAAATAATTTCTATCAATCATATTAAAATATATCAATAATAAAATAAATAAAATGTATAAATAATTTTTAAAAAAAAATTACAAATAAAAAAAAATAGGAAATATGTCATGAGATATGTCAAGTAATTGACAGAAGAAGATAGTTGTTTGGTTCTGCCTGTCAAAGGAACTCGAAATACTGGAAGTGGAAAGGGTTTATTAAAGAATGAACTGAATGTTGTTTCTCTTATACCGCGCTCAACACAGGGCTCTTGCCGCTGAATAGATCATGTGTTCCTTACAGTACTCTCAAATCTCTGCTCTCTTGTTTCGCAACCAAGGAAACCGTGGCTCATCCGAGCATATGAAAGCAGGAACGAAAAGTCATGTGTTCAGGAGGGGGGTGTTAGTGCACATACGAGCTCCAGCAGAAACAGGAAGCCAGATTTGTTTGGAGGATCCTGATTCACACATTCAACTTTGGCATAATCTGTGGCGTCAAAAACGGCTACGTGGGTGTTTACTTTCCTAATGCGCATTCCTGGTCTTATTGTGCATGATTGATCAGTTACTCCAACTAAAATAAATGGTTTCAAATCCCATTGGCATTTGCTTCAAACTGGCTGAACCTGCCTGATCCGCACTCGATTGTGAAACGAATGAGTGCTGGAGGTACGAGCTCCTCTGATCTGCAGGTTTTGCAGGTGTCTGATGTTCTGATGGGGATGTTAGCACATTCTCGCCCTGTGGCAATGCTAGCACTCCTCAGGTAGATTCTTTAAAGCCGCTAACAGCGTTCGCCCAGAGGGGTTTACATGCAGCAGCCTTTGAGGACTGATGCGTTTTTGGTTGGTTGTTGTTTTATTGCTACTGACCTTATCTACACCTAGTTAGAGCTAAACTACACCTTTTGAAGAGGAATGTCAGTATGCTTCTCCTTTTTGAAGATATGTATATAGTATATACACACACATTGCCGTTCAAAGGTTTGGGTTTGGTAAGATGTTTTTGGAAGAAGTCTCTTCTGCTTACCAAGGCTGCATTTATTTGATCAATAATACAGTAAAAACTGTAATATTGTGAAATATTATTACAATTTAAGTTGAACTGTTTTCTATTTGAATATATTTTAAAAGGTCATTTATTAAAGTGATGCAAAGCTGAATTTTCAGCATCATTACTTCAGTCTTCAGTGTCAAATGATCCTTCAGAAATCACTCTAAAATGCTGATTGCTGCTCAGGAAATATTTATTATTATTATAAATGTTGAAAACAGTTGTGATGCTGCTTATTTAAATTTTTTGTGGAAACTGTGATACATTTTTTCAAGATTCTTTGATGAATAGAAAGAACAGCTTTTGTGACATTGTTAACTGTCAATTTTGATCAATTTAAAGCATTCTTGATGAATAAAAATATAAAATTGAATTTAACCCAAACTTTTGAGTACCGTCATTAAATAAAGTATATGAAAATATAATATAAAAATAATTTTTTTTGTTTGTTTGCTCTGAATTGGCTTTAAAGGGGTCATATGATGTGATTTCAAGTTTTCCTTTCTCTTTGGAGTGTTACAAGCTGATTGTGCATGGATAAGATCCCTAAAGTTGCAAAGACTAAAGTCTCAAAACCAAAGAGATATTCTTTATAAAAGTTAAGACTTGTCCACGCCCTCCTAAAACGGCTCATTCAAACACGCCCCTCATGTCTACGTCACGATGTGGAAATATTTGCGTAATGCCGCCCAAATGTTAACGCAAAGAAAGAATGCATGGTTTCAGTAACCGCAGTAGTGTTGATGCAGTCATGTCAGGGAGACACTGTGTGTTTCTATGCGAAAGCAAAAGCACATTATTTGGCCTTCCGAAAGTAGATGCATTGAGGAATCATTGGTTAAGATTTGTTTAACACAACAGCACAACCCAAATGTTCGAATTTGTGCAACGCATTTTATGGACGACAGTTTCGTGAACCTAGGAGAGTACAAGACTAGCTGTGCACGAAGGCTATTTCTAAAAAAGAGGGTCAATTCCGACTTTGCTATGACAATCTGGCGCTTCTGAATCAGTGACTGTATGTATGTTTTGTTATTAGTATTTGCTATTGACTGTTCAAATGCGGAACTTTGCGTGTAGCGCGTCGTGTGTAAGTGTGTGTGTGTGTGTGTGTGTGTGTGTGAGGGGAACAGGGTCACATCACAGCGGAGTGTACAGCCCGTCAGGAATCGTCTTAACCACGGCTTGTGTGCAAATACATACGAGCATCATCACTGTGTCGGTCACGCGATTCTGTACCCCTTTCGGACTTGAACTGATAAAACTAACTTGAAAAATGAAGCTTATTTCCAACGTGCACTTGTGGTGTTCGGCCAATCACAATGCACTGGTTCAGTTGGCCAATCAGAGCAGACTGCGCTTGTCGGAAGGAGGGGCTTTGAAGAAAATGACGTGTTTGAGAGGGGGCGGGGCATAGAGGACCTACAATAATGTACAGTATTTGAAAAATAATGTGTTTTTTGATCATTAAAGCATGTCAACATACTCTGTTACACCAAATACACAAAATAATGATCTTTAAAATAGCATCATATGACCCCTTTAAAAATTTATGATTATAATGATGATAATTAATTATTATTATTCGATCAAAGGAACCATCATTTTGACCAAACAGCCATAGATTACGATAAGATGAATCACTTCATTGAAACGAACATTTTGAACTGATTCACTAAAATGAACTGTAATGCCATTTTTGTTGCTAAAGCTTAAATCAGGGATGATATTAAATCATCTCTTTCCCTAGACAAGGATCACAAGATCACAACACGAGTCTAATGATGTGGTCATTGGGAAACATAATATTTCACAAACAGCTCTGGAAATGTTCCCGAACATTAAACTGATACTAAAACTAAAATGAAAAACTGAAGCTATTTAATAAATTAAACTATTTTTTTTTAAATAAATATCTCCATGAAATAAAACCTTAGCTAAAATGTTCAAATGTTTTTGAAAAGCATGAAGTCTGTGTGGACTTGTTTTCTAAGTACTGTTGGTTGAGTCAGTTTTAGGCTACTGATATGCAGCGGTCATTCTGAGTGTGTGGTCTGTTTTCTCACAGGTCTGCTGGTTGGTACCCTTGACGTGGTGCTGGACTCGAGCGCCCGTGTGGCCCCGTACAGGATCCTCTACCAGACCCCCGATTCCCTGGTTTACTGGACCATCGCCCACGGTAACATACTGCCTCGGACCCCCGCCGCCTCCCGTTCTGCAGTACTCTGCTCCCTGATGGCCGCTCGCTGCCGGAGCATTACCTCATGCTCTAGTGCCTCTAAAGTGCAAGCTGAAGTCAGAAATCAATCTCCACTTTTCTTTCAAATGCTTCCCAGCTGAACATGATGTTCACTCATTGTCTCCGCTTTTAAACTGCAGTTTAGACGTGGAAAACTTCAGTGCAGGAGTCAATGTTTTAGCACAGATGGAATCGGTGTTTGGGCAGGACTACGAAGAGTCTTCTAATGCATGGAAGTGCGGT